>NC_058135.1:220749454-220819014 GCF_016433145.1 Gracilinanus agilis | reverse complement strand
ATACACACACACACACACACACACACACACACACACACACACACACACACATATATATTTCTGTTCTCTTATTTACTCTTTCCTATCTTAATAATAGCTACTGTCTGCTTTTAAGTTTTGCTCTATGCTTTCCGTATATCTCTTCTATCTTCTTTATTTATTAACCTTTATGCTAGCCTTTAGCTTGCTGAATACAACTATCCCTTCCCCCATTGTCAACTAATTAAGAATTGACTGAAGATAGTAAGAAGAGTTCATCTCTAGAAAAACCAAATATAAAGAAGATAAAAGGAGTGTAAGATAAATTGCAGTAACTTGGTATAGAGGAATAAGTTTAGAGTGAGAAGATGTGTTTAATAGCCAACTGCTATTTATAAAGGCTCTTAAGCAGACCTACTATGAGGATTGCTAAGGATAAAAAGAAAAGCAAAAAACAGTCTCTGCCTTTAAGGAACTCACAGCCACCTCCTACTTTCTGATAGTACAACATACAAATAACTTTGCACAAGCAAGACATATAAATTGAATTAGAAATACTTTTATTGCTAATTGGTACGGCATTAAGATTAAGAAGGACTGAGAAAGACTTGTAGAAAGCAGAACTTTAGCTGAGACTTGAAGGAAGCCAGGAAATCCAGGAGGTAGAGATGAGGAAGGATGGAATTCTAGGCAAGAGAGAGAGCTGAAAAAAAAATGCAGTCAGGAATTATTATGTCATTATGTCTTGGGAGAGATATAGCAAGGCTTCTTTGCCAGAATTCCTGGATTGAACAGTACATGAGGATGAATCAGGTATAAGAAGACTAGAAAAATAGGAAGGGCTCAAGTTATGAAAAGCCCAGAGCACAAAGATTTTTATACTAATCTCTTTTCCTTATGAGTTAAAACTCATCTGTACTGCACAGTTCCCCGATGTTTTTATAGAGAAAATAAAAATGGCACTGGGGAAAAAAAAAAAAGGAAGATGAGGAGAAGTAATTAGATCTCATACAAAGGAAGTCCAGTATGAAGGCAGCAAGGGATCAATCCTCAAAATAGCTTCTGTCCCCCGTCTCCCCCACCCCACCCCAAACCCGTACTTTCTATCTTAGTAGAATCAATACTGTGTATTGGTTTCAAGGCAGAAGAGCTTTAAGGCTAGGTGATGGGGGTTAAGTGACTTGCCCAGGGTCACACAGCTAGGAAGTGTCTGAAGCCAGATTTCATCTCAGGATTTCCTGTCTCTAGATCTAGCTCTCTATTTACTGAACCACCTAAGCTGCCCTATCTCATAACCACTTAGGGAAAGAAAAATGCCAACAATAGGGTAGTGTGGTCCTTGCTATATTACTAAAATAAAGACTACTGTGGTATAAGTATATAGAGTGCTAGACTTGGAGTTAGGAATACCTGAGTTTGAACCTTACAGCAGGCACTGCAGCTATGTGACCCTGGACAAGTGACTTAACTTCTTACTTCTTCTGTAACATGGAGATAATAATAACACCTGCTATCTCTCATAGTTGTTCTGAGGATCAAATATAATAACATATGCAAAACATACTGTAGACCTTAAAGTGCTATATAAGTATGAGATACTCTGGTAGGTTTTAGTTGTCTATTTAGCATATATTTTAAAAATGTTTTTTAAACAGACCAGTGATTTTTTTGAGGGTTGCTTTCTTTTGTTTTTTTCCCCCTGCAAACATATTGAAACTGTTTAGGAGACTTAATTTGTTTAAGGCCCAAAGCATTGGCGTAGCTTCCTGGTCAGCTAAGTATGGCATGCATAAGGAGGCTGTTGCCAAATGAATCAGTGTTATATCCTGCTGAATATTCTTTCCATGCTACTGCTAATTAAACTTCCTTTTGTTAACTTTTAGATTGTTTCTACAAGTACATATTATTTCATTCCAATCTTAAATTCCAATTTTATTCCAATCTTAAATCACTAGACTGAATCCCTGAGTCCTGCCTACCTTAATATATTTTGCTTTAACATTATTAGATTAGAAAGGCCTCAAAGTTGATGTGGGAGAAAGACAATTCAAAGGGAGGTGGTGATAGATTCTTGATGCCCTGCATCTTCTTGACTTTAAGTTTCCCGTCAGTACCCTATCAACCCAAAAGAATTAGAAATATATACTGAGTATTCAGTAATGAGATAGATGTTAATTACTCAGATGTCTTCTAAGAACCTGCTGAGGAAGATATGTCTAGACCAGTGGTTCCCAAAGTGGGCGCCACTGCCCCCTGGTGGGTGCTGCAGCGATCCAGGGGGGTGGTGATGGCCACAGGTGCATTTATCTTTCCTACTAATTGCTATTAAAATTTAAAAAAAATTAATTTCGAGGGGGCTAAGTAATATTTTTTTCTGGAAAGGGGGTGGTAGGCCAAAAAAGTTTGGGAACCACTGGTCTAGACCCACCATCTATCTATATGCTATGCCTAGACTTTCCCAGAAGAATTATTTTGGGAATTAAGACACTGCTGAATGGAGTGCTTAGGACTTACTAATGTGGCATTTGGTAGGCCATTAAGAGTGATGCCACATGCACTTTCTTGAAAATTTTTGGTCCAGGGCATTGAAGAAGATACTTGGAGGAATAGTGAGTGCTTCCCTAGGAACCTAGAGAACTTTCCAAAAGGAGATATGGAAAACTACTAAATGTAATAGTAACATGCCTGATGCAGTGGAAAGAAAGTACTGAATTTTTAGTCCAAGGTCTTCAGTTATAAAATCTCAGTTCTTCCATCTACTACCTGTATAACCCTGGACAAATAAATTGTTTAACTTTTCTTGATCTCTCTTTCCTAATATGTAAAAATGAGGAAGTTGCACTAGACCTTTAATGAACCTTCCAGCTTTAATTCTATTATCATGTCCTGATTTAATTTAGAAAGACTCCTAGGTTATTTGTAGATCCCCCATCTCTTATTATCTGCTATAGATGCTCTTACATAAGTTTTAATATGCGGAGATATCCCAAGAAGTGATTTCTTAAAATTTACTTTAAATGCACCATCAAACCTGCTCTGCAAATTCCTTTGTTTACCTTCTCCAAGGATATGTGAAACTTGCTTCATTTAGTTAAACTTCCTTCTGTCTTCATTCTTTCTTTTATAGTAAGAATATATGATTCAGTTCCTGTTGCAGTTTGCATATCTTGCATGTTGGATAGATGTTTCACCATGTACAGTACCTAGAAGTAAATGTTTTTAGATAGTCCCTCCTCAGCTTTCCCTTCCCCTCCCATATATGCGTAATCATACAGTACCTATTTTCATATTTGTTAATGTTGTGAAATGAGATACATGTTACATAAGAGAAAAATTCATGGAGGAAATTAAGCAAAGAATGATATCCTTCAAACTGCATTCAGACTCTGTCAGTTCCTTTTATGACAGTGGATAGCCTTTTATATCCTGAGTCTTAGAGTTGTCTTGGATCTTTACATTGATAATAATAGTTAAGTCGTTCACATTTGATCATTTGTGTACATTCTCCTGGTTCTGCTCAATTTTACTTTGCATCACTTCCTATAAATCTTTCTAGGTTTTTTTGTGATCATCTTGTTCATCATTTCTTATGGTTAAATAACATTCCATTACAATTATTTACTACAACCTGTTCAGCCATTCCCCAATTTTTCACACATCTTTAGATTATATAATTGAACTCATTCCATCTCTCCCTTTACCTTTTCTCTCAGTGCAGTCCTTGTTTTCACTCCTTGATTTTTTTTGGTATATCATATTATCATAATCAGTTTATTTCCCCACCCTCTAAATATACTCCTTCTATCTGTTCTACTCCTAAGAATGATGTTTAAGAATTACAGATATCCTCTTTCCATGTAGGAATACATACAGTTTTGACCTTATTGAATAGTCCCTTAAATTTTCTCTTTCTTATTTACTTTTTTAGGCTTCTCTTGGGTCTTATGTTTTGACTTCAGATTTTTTTGTTTAGGTATGTTTTTTTTTTTCCCTAAGGAACTCTTGGAAATCTTCTCTTTCATTGAATGACAATATTTTCCCCTGAAAGAATATACTCAGTTTTGCTGGATAGGTGACTGGGTTGTAAACCTAGTCTTCCTAAGTATCATATACCATGCCTTCTAGTGCTTTAATGTGGAAGCCACTAAGTCTTGTGTAGTCCTGATTGTAGCTCCATGGTATTTGAATTGTTTCTTTCTGACTGCTTGCAGTGTTTTCTCCTCGGCTTCGGTGCTCTTATATTTAGCTTTTATATTCCTGGAAGTTGTCATTTGAGGATTTCTTTGTGGAGGTGATCCAAAAGAGCTGGATTCTTTTGATTTCAATTTTATTTTCTTGTTCAAGAATATCCAGTTAGTTTTTTTTTTATAATTCCCTGTATTATGATGTCCAAGCTTTTTTTTTTTTTTTTTTTTTTTTTAAATAATTGTGGCTTTCAGGTAATCCACTAATTCTTATTCTTAAATTGTCTCTCCTGGATCTGTTTTCCAGGTCAGTTTTTTTTTCAATGAGATATTTCATGTCTTCTGTTTTCATTCTTTTGATTTTGTTTTCTTGTTTCTTGATGTCTCATGAAATCATTAGCTTCTAGTGGCTCAATTCTAATTTTCAAGATCTGATTTTCCTCTGTCAGCTTTTCATCCTCTTTTTAAACTTCTTCTTGCATTATTTTCATTTCTCTTCCCCATTTTTACTTTGCCTCTCTTAATTATTTTTTGAAGTCCTTTTTGAGCTCTTCCAAAAATCTAGTTCATATTTTCCTTTTGGACTTTGCATGTGTTTGCTTTGCTTTCTCTATCTGTACTTTGTTCTTTGTCTCCATAAACATTCTCTATAATTAAGTGCTTTTTTGTTTGTTTGTTTTCTGCTCCTTTTTCCAACCTTTTTATAGGTAGGCTCTGTTTTCTAGGAAGTTAGGGCTCCCTCTTAAACTTCAGTCCTTCCTTGATGCTATCCTTAGCTTTATTTTTGGGTTTCTGCCAGTTTCAGTTCTTCCAAGTTGGTATCTGTTTCCTCAATTAATGGATATTCTTTTAATTTCCAGTTCTTTGCCATCACAAAAAGAGCTACTATAAATATTTTTGTACACATAGATTCTTTTCCTCTTATCTTTTAATCTCTTTGGGATATAGACCTAGTAATGGTATTGCTAAATCAAAGAATACCTAGTTTTTTGACCCTTTTGGCACAGTACCATATTGTTTTCCAGATTGGTTGTATCAGTAAACAGCTCTACCAACAGTGTATTAGTATCACAATTTTTTCACATCTCCAACATTTATTATTTTCCTTTCTTGTCATGTTAGCCCATCATAGGTGTGAGTTGGTACCTCAGAGTTGTTTTAATTTGCATTTCTCTAATTAATAGTGATTTGGAGCACTTTTTCATGTGACTAAAGATAGTTTTAATTTCTTCATCCGAGAATTGCTGATTTATATCCTTTGACTATTTGACAATTCATATCCTTTGACCAATTTGTCAGTAAACAGCAGATATAAGAACGTTTTATGTTAAAAATTTGACTTGGTTTTCTATATATTTGAGAAGTGAAGCCTTTGTAAGAGATACTTGCTTTAAAATTTTCATCCCAAATATTTTCCTTCTTATCTTGGTTGCATTGGTTTTGCATGTACAAAGACTTTTAATTCAATGTAGTTCAGAGTTATCTCTGTTTTACATCCTGTAATGTTCTCTATCTCTTGTTTGAACATACTTTCTTCCCTTATCTGTAGATCTGACAGGTAAACTTTTCCATGGGTTTCTAATTGATTTATGGTAACACTATTTCTAAATCATGTATCTATTTTGACTTTACGTTGGTATTGGCATGAGGTATTGGTCTGCTTAATTTCTGCTGTACTAGTTTCTAGTTTTCCCAGCACTTGTTATTTAATGAGTTCTTCTAAAACAGGGGTCGGCAACCTTTTTGGCTGTGAGGGCCATAAAAGCCACATTTTTAAAAATGTAATTCCGTGAGAGCCGTATAGTGCTCACAGTGCATGCTCCTGTAACAGTGCCTGAAAAAAAAATTGACTTTATGGCTCCTGCAGAAAGAGCCATATCTGGCCCTCAAAAGAGCCAGATATGGCTTGACAGCCATATGTTGCAGACCCCTGTTCTAAAAGCTTGACTTCTTTTGGTTTGTGAAACAATAAGTAACTATGGTCATTTACTATTGTGTTAAATGCTTATTAATCTGTTTCATTGATACATCGCTCTATTTCTTTGCTAGTACCAGATGGTTCTGATGGTTACCACTTTATAATATAGTTTGAGATCCGTTATTGATATGGTACTTTTATTTTTTTCATCAATTCTTTTGCCACAAGCTATTTCAATAGTCGTAAGTGTGAGATAATTGGGTCCTTTCTTAGAATGGTGGCAGAGACAGAGAAGATAAGGTAGCATATGTGAGAGATCTTACAAAAGTAAAATGGACAGTCACTTGCAACAGATTGGATATAGAAGTAGCCAAGCATCATTTTCACTCCATGATGAATCATCAAATTAGGACTTGTGATATGACTAAATAGTATAAAAAATTGCATTCTTCCAAAGTTTTTCAAACCTGGGAAGTGTAGCTCCTTGGGGAAGAAATGCTATATTCTTTGAGGAAGGAATCAAATGACCAAAATTATTGGCTATTTTAAGGTACAACTCTACTATATTTTCATTGACAAATTCAAACCAAAGTCAAAAACTGGAACCAACTTGAATTCACTTCAACTAAAAGTAATCTTAGGTTTAATTAAATAGTACAGTATATGTAAATTCAGTTTTCAGTTATTTGTGCTTTATTGATATTGGCATGACTTGTCACTGTTACTTGACAGTCTTGGGTAGAATTGACACAGCTGAATTGTCTTCTCATTGCTTATTGTTGCATTTGAATGCGAAATGTCTGAACTTAAAAGAACCTTTGTGAGGAAACTAAAAGTGCTATTAAATCTACTGTATTTCACAACATTGTTAATTTTTTTAAAGTCTTGTTCTCCCCCCCCCCCCAATGAAAATTTTAGACAATCAAAGTATCTGGAAAATGAAATTTTCTAATTTCCAACAATTTTAAATTTGCCTTAATGTTTTATCTCTAACTTTTGAAGAAAAAAATATTTTTCTTTTGTGATGAATAAACTGTTTTGAAGAAAAAAATATACACAGCAGCTGAAATTGCTATAAGCTGAGGAAATAGATAATTTAGGTATTAAAAATGAGAAAGACAAATATCCAAATCCAGAATATCTGATCTACTCTGTCATTGGTATTCATAAGTACTATTATTGACCGGAGAATATAGATTTCTGTATTTACTTTGTACAAATGCTTTATATCAAGCCAAGATGGCTGATTAGGGATAGCCACTGTAAAATTTAAATCAATATCAATAACTCCAAGTATTAATTTTATAAACTTTATTAATAATCACTTGAAGTAAAAAGTATAAAAAAGAAATAGAAGTGTAAAAACAAGACCACGTGAGTAAATTCTCCTGCCTGGCACAAAGCCAGTTTCTGCAGCTGCAATCAGGGGTGGTGGGGACAGAAAGAGAGAGTCAGAAAGCCAACCAGAACTATATACTATGTACGTATGTATGCACACAGTATTTGCACTCAGTGTGAGGATGCAAATGAGATACTGGGTAAGAGTGTCCTGTGGAGCAAAATTCTAATTACACACCACCCAGCTGTACTTTACCAAATTTCTTTCTGAATAACTTTAAAATAATGCCTTAAATTAAATTCTCATGCAGTATATCCAACAAAAGTGCAGGGCGAAACATTTTTCAGGCCTAAGAAAACTTCAGACGTGAAGGGGGAAAGTCTGTGGTATTGTCCAGAGTCCACATATATAGTACTGCAGCAGCTGCAGTAATAGCTTAGAGAATTCTTAGCCCATAGATAAGGAGGAGGTTCAAAAAAATGGTCAGAAAGAGAAAACAGTGAACCCTTTGCTGGCATCGGATAAAGTTGGCTCTGATTGGAAACACTGTTGAACATACATAGTTCTATGTCAGAGTTTCAGGGTAGAGAGGCACACTGGTGATTGGTCATAAGTGAGAGGGGGCCCTGGTCTCATATCCAAAGTACAAGGGAGCACTTACAGAAAAGTAGGGGTCCCCTCGTGTATGAAGGCCAGAGTGCAGACCAGGAGAGCAATGACCATACATTTCCTAGGATTCTACCACCTTAAAAGCACCTAAAATTTGCAAACTTCCAGAACCAGTTCTTAAAAGAGGAGCACTAAAAAGTCTGAAGCTTAGCACATTACCTTCCCACTGCCAGGTTAGCAGAGCCCAACTTTATTTTAGACAAAATAAGTTCATACGCATAAAGTTCAAAGTAAAGAAATAGGCTAGAAAAATGATCAAACAACTGTAGGGATTAAATTTATGGTTAGACTAAATATAAGAGAATGTGGTCACCAATTTAAAAAAATTAATACAGCTCAAGTCAAAATGACTTTTAGCAGCTTTATTTACAAAAAGAGAAGGAAAGAGTGAAAGTAGAGAAATGTGTAAGAAGGTAGAGTAAGATATTCAGCCTAACACACTAAATATTTGCTCCGGTTCCTAGCTCAACCCAGGCAGGGCTAGTTAGCCCTTATCCGGAGGTCCTGGTGGTGAATAAAACCCATGTGGCCTCCTCCAAGAAAGGGAGACCTCTCCAGAAGCCAGGAAAGGAGTCAGCTTTTCCCTCACCCATTCCACATTGCATAGTTCCACATTGCAGTCCCAGTCCAAGATCTTTCAAGAGCTCAAAGATCTCTCAAAGACCTTCTGACAGGAAATTTAGGCCCTTTTTTAAGACCTTTTTTTATGTCGCTTCCTGTCCCTTCCTCCACTTTACGGGCACTAATTGCAGTCTTTAAATTTGTTTAACCCTTCTGGAGGTGTATTTAACTTTAGTAAGTGGAAGAGATAAGAGTGGTAGAGGAAAAATTAGGAAAAGAAATTGTAGTGATGGAAAATAATTATAAAAAGACAAAGCTTGATAAAAAGAGGCACCAAAAATATTCAATAAAAATAACACCTAAAAGAAATAGAATTGGGCACATGGAAAGAGAGATACAAAAGCTTAGTGAATCAAATCATGCCTAAAAAGTTAGAATTAGACATGGAAGCTAATTACTCCACAAGATTTAAAAAAAAAAATCAAAAGAATAGAAAGAAAAATAGAAGAAAATATGAAATAACTCAATGGAAAAACATTTGATCTGGAAAATAGATCCAGGAGAGATGATTTAAGAATTATTGAGCTACCTTAAGATTGGAATCATAAATATAATCTAGACCTCATATTTTAAGAAATTATTAAGGAAAACTGCCCTAATAGCTTAGATTTAGGAGGTCAAATCTAAATTGAAAGAATCTGCTGATCACCTAAAAGAGATCCAAAGGTAAAAATTCCCAAGATTATTACAGTCAAATTCCAGAGCTTCCAGATCAAAGAGAAAATACTTCAAGCAGCTAGAAAGAAATAATTCATATATGAAATCACAGTCAGGATCAAACAAGATTTAGCAGCTTCCATATTAAAGAAAAAAAGAGTTTAGAATATGATACTTTTTTTAAATTTTAATTTTTACAAAAATTTTCCGTGGTTACATGATACATGTTCTTACTTTCCCCTCCCCCCACCCCCATAGTAGACACGCATTTCCATTGGTTTTTATAAGTGTCATAAATCAAGACCTATTTCCATATTATTGATAATTGCCCTGGGGTGGTCGTTTAGAGTCTACATCCCAAATCATATCTGTATCAACCCATGTGTTCAAGCAGTTGTTTTTCTTCTGTTTCTAATGCCATAGTTCTTCCTCTGAATGTGTGTAGTGTTCTTTTTCCTAAGTCCGTCAGAATTGTCCCGGATCATTGCATTGCTGCTAGTACAGGAGTCTATTACATTTGATTTTACCACAGTGTATCAAGCCATTCCCCAGTTGAAAATGGGTAAGGGACATGAATAGGTAATTTTCAGATAAAGAAATGGAAACTGTCAATAAGCACATGAGAAAGTACTCTAAATCTCTTATAATTAGAGAAATGCAAATCAAAACAGCTCTGAAGCTCTGAAGATTGGCTAACATGACAGCAAAGGAAAGTGGTGAATGCTGGAGGGGATGTGACAAAATTGGGACATTAATGCATTGCTGGTGGAGTTGTGAATTGATCCATCCATTCTGGATGGCAATTTGGAACTATGCCCAGAGGGCTATAAAAGAATGCCTGCCCTTTGATCCAGCCATACTACTGCTGGGTTTGTACCCCAAAGAGATCATAAGGAAAAAGACTTGTATAAAAATATTTATAGCTGCGCTCTTTGTAGTGGCAAAAAACTGGAAAACCAGGTTATGCCCTTCAATTGGGGAATGACTGAACAAATTGTGGTATCTGCTGGTGATGGAATACTATTGTGCTCAAAGGAATAATAAACTGGAGGAATTCCATGTGAACTGGAATGACCTCTAGGAATTGATGCAGAATGAAAGGAGCAGAACCAGGAGAACATTGTACACATAATATGATACTTTGGAAGGTAATGGAGCTAGTATTACAACCATGAAGAATCTACCCGGCAAACGTGAGTTTAATATCAGAGGAAAAATCGTATTTAATGAAATAGAGGACTTTCAAGCCTTCCTGATGAAAAGACCAGAACTGAATTGAAAATTTGACCTTCAAACAGAAGACTAAAGAAAATCATAAAAAGGAAAACATGAAAGAATAATAACAAGGGACTCAATAAAGTTAAACTGTTTTCCCATTTTTATATGAGAAGATGGTACATGTAATTCCTAAGAACTTTTTTATGTCAGTTAAAAGGAGTTTACATAGATGCTGGCAGAAATGTGAGTCAATTATGTTGGAATGATCTCTCAAAAATATGAGGGGAATAAAAAAGAGGAGTGTGTCAAAGGTAAGGAGAAGTAGAATGGGGAAATTTTTCGCACATGAAAGATGTGTATGAGGAAGAGCTTTTATAATAGAAGGGAATACAGGTCAGAGTGTTGGGCAGTATTTGAGCCTTACTATTTGGAATTGGTTCAAGGAAGGAATTATATATAAAAGATATTGAGTGGTTGGAGGTAGTAAAAAGGAGACAATGGTCAAAAGCAAAACAGAATTTTAAGGAGGAACAGGATGAAACGTGGGAGGGCAAGAAACAGAAGAAACTGATGGAGGGAAATAAAATTATTAATCATAACTGCTAATATGAATGGGATGAGTTAACCAATATAAAATGGAAGCATTTGTGGTCAGAAATGAAACAAATATGCCCGTTATCACCAATTTTATTTTTTCTTTAATGGAAGCAGATAGCAGAATGAATTAGAAACCAAAATCCAGCAATGTTATTTATACTTGAAACAGAAACACAGAGTTAAAATAAAGGGCTGAATCTGAATTTGTTATGCTTCACTTGAAGTAAAGAAGTCAGGAGTAGCAGTTATAATCTCAAACAAAGTAAAAGCAAGAATAGATCATTAATTTGTCCATTAAAAAGCTATTGTAGTGGCAGGGAAGACCAGGACACATTCAGAAGATAATGTCATGAAAACAGCTATAAGCAAAGCCTCTAAAAATGTACTAATCAGGAAATATAGTTTATCTGGGAAACTTACATTATGCTAAAATTAACCATAGATAATAAAGTAATGTAAAAAAAATCTTACGTCAAGTTTCTCTGATAAAGTCTTCATTTTAAAAAATATATACTAAGTATAGAAATTATTCATATTTGTAAAAATGAGAGCCTTTCCCCAGTTGATAAGTGGTTAGAAAATGTAAACAGGAATTTTTCAGAAGTAGTAATTTGAGCTATTTATAGTCATATGAATAAATGTTCTTATATCATTGTTGATTAGAGCAGTGATGAGCAAACCAGCTTGCAGGGCAGATGAGGGGTTGGGGGTGCGGGTGGGCATGAGGGGCTGAAATGTTCTATCTGGCTAGTGAAATTCCTATTCCTAATCTGACGATTACAATGAGTAGGATACAATACAATGAAACTTTGAAAGAGTTGCCTAAGAAACAGACTGACAGATGAGCATTTCCTTTCCTTTGGCTCCCTCTTTAAAAAGTTTGCCCACCACTGGATTAAGTCTCCAATACCACTTCACACCTATTAGAAATGACAAATGCTGCAGGGAAAGAGGGGAAAATAGGTACACTAATAAACTGCTGGTGGAGTAAGGAACTGGTCCAGCCATTCTGGAGAACTATTTGGAACTATGCCCAAAAAGCTCTAAAACTCTGCCTTCCCTTTCCCCCCATCAATGCCACTACTTGATTTATATCTCAAAAAGTTAAAAGGAAAAGGGCCTACATATACAGAAATATTTATTGTAGCTCTTTTTAGGGTGGCAAAAAATTGAAACCTGAGAAGATAATTGGAGAATGCCTGAATATGTTGCAGTATTATGCTATAAGAATTAATGAATGGGAAGGGGGATGATTTCAGAAAAACATGGCAAGACTTGTGTGATTGGATGCAAAGTGAAATGAGAAAGAACTAGAAGATCACTGTTTACAGTAATAGCTAAGATGTAATGATCAGTTGTGAAAGAATTGGCTACTCTGATAAATGCAATCATTTAAGACAGCATCTTGAAAGTATGTATATAGAATTGATTGGGAGGATAAGATAATTTTTCCAGTAAAAATAAGGTAAAATGAGATTTCAAAAGACTTATCTTGGGCATCAGAAAGCTTGCTTACTTTTGAATAGGATGCTTACAGATTAAGTATTGATATGGTTGATTAGGTGCTTAAAGAATCATATAAAAATTAGATTTGAATGGTTCAGCTTACAGGTAATACTAGGGGAAGGAGAATTTCCCTTTTAAAATATTTTGATGATGAAATTAATAGAGAAATAAAAATCTTATCTTAAATTGCAGATGGTTGAAGTAAGTTGCATTTAAAGTTGCTTTTTTGCTTACGTATACATAATATGCTATTAAAATTTAAGAACAATTTATTAATTACAAACTTATTGATTACAATGCCAAATCAAATTGAAATTTTAACATGAATTTTTAAAAATGAAGATTATTGACTTATAGCTTTCTTTGCCTACACAGTGCTTAATATAGAGTGTAAAACATAGTAGGTGTTTAATAAACTTATTGACCAAAACAGTTGTATTGTACTTGCATTCAGCCAAACTATGCTGTTTTTATGACTTTTTTTTTAAAAATAGCTATAAATATAGTCTGACTTTGAAATCAAGAAAATCTGATATCAAACTTTACCTCTATTACATACATATGTCACCATGGACAGGCCACTTAAAAAAACTCTGTGCCCTTGGAAAAAAATGCTCTAAATCACTACTGATTAGAGAATGCAAACCAAAGCAATTCTGAGATCTCTCTCACTCAACAGACTGGCTAAAATAACAAAAGGGCAAAATGACAAATTTTGGAGAGGATGTGGGAAAATAGGACCATTAGTACACTGTTGGTGAAGCTATCAACTGATCCTTTGGAGAGCTATTTGGAATTATACCCAGATAGTTATAAAACTGTGTATGCCCTTTGATTCAGCAATACCATTGCCAAGTCTGTTTCCCAGAGAGGTCAGGGGAAAAGAACCTATATGTTCAAAAATATTAATAGCAGCTCTCTTTGTGGTGGCAAAGAATTGGAAATTGAGGGGTATCCATAGTTTGAGGAATAGCTAAATAAATTGTGGCATATGATTGTGATGGAATACTACTGTGCCATAAGAAATGGGCAGGCTAATTTTAATAAAATTTGGAAGGAACTACATGGGATCATGAACAACAAAAAGCAGAGGCAAGAGAGCATCATATACACTATACATTTAATCTTGAAGAATAAATTGTGAATGTTACTTCAAGAAAGTGAACTGAAAGGTGGAAACATGGAAGACTTTGTATGAACATGTCTGTCCCTGGATGATGTCTACTGTGATGTGTGTGTTTGTTTAGGGAGGGGAGTAATAAAGACACTTGTGGATAAATTCTATTAATTTTTTTAATCATAAAAACTCTGTGCCCCTGGAAATTCTCTTAGACTATATATCACAGAGGAAATGCCATCTACATTGATAGCCACAAACAACAGAAGAGATATGGAATAATAGCAAGTGGGGAATAATAGATCAAATGAGGTCTTTTGAGGAGAGAAGAGACATAATCATAATTTTGCATTTTATAGGATAGATGTATCTCTTGGTGAATATACAACAGTCTACGTGTTTAAAGAAAATCAAGTAAAGTTGAGCAGAATTGGAATATAGAGGGAAACTTGTAGAATCTCTTAGAGATTTGAGGATCATCTGATGACAATAAAATTTAAAGGCAGGTACTAGTGGTTGTGCTGAATTTTGCTTTAAAATTGATGGGTTTTCTTTGCTAGACTTTTTTTATTAATGCTAACTCCACACTTACCTATAAAGAAGACTATGTTTTATTTCACAAATGGAGCCCTTAGTGTGCTTTTTGAGTTGGCTGCAAAAATAATGGCAGAGAGGGGCCAGTTGGGTGGCTCAGTGAATTGAGAGTCAGACCTAGAGACCAGAGATCCTAGGTTCAAATCTGGCCTCACACACTAGCTATGTGACCCTGGGCAAATCACTTAACCCTTATTGCCTAGCCCTTACCACTCTTCTGCCTTAAAACTAATAATAATAATAATAATAATAATAATAATAATAATAATGGCAGAGAGAAAAGAAAAGGGTTAAAGAAATATGTGAAAAATATTTTTAGGGCATTAATTGAATTTTGAGTACTATTAGAAACAGGAAAAAATGTAATAGCGTGTCCATAGACACTTGAGTGTGTAAAGTGATTGGGAAAAAATAGAATGTGGGCAAGACAGTTACCCATACTAGACACCAGGATCGGCCCAAAAAATCTTGTCTTCTATTTTCCGCAAGGAGAGAAGAAATAGCATTTGATTGGCAGTTCTTGTCAACAAGATGTTTATAAGCTATGCATTTGTAACATAGTGCCTATAAATCAGTACTTTGTTGAAATAGTATTTATTTTTGTTAGATCAAGTGTCAGGAACATAGTTATTATAGACATTGAATATTTTACAAAATCTACACATTTAGATTGGGTTGAAAATGGATTATCTTTAAATCACCTTATATGAAGCTATTTCTATTCTCTACCAAATATGGAAATAGTATAGAATTTCTTATTCATTAGAGGCCACAGTGAATCATTTATGGAGTAGAAAGTGAACATTGCTGCCATCAGTTTTTAATGTACTTGATTTGTACTTAAAGATCATTTTGTTCTTTTTGCCTTAAAAAATAGCATCCTGTTTGTTTTTTTTTAAAGAGAAATGAAACTACACATTAGCACCTTTTTATGTATAGAAAAAGAAGAAAATAGTGGTACATATTTTATTATATTTCATTGCTAATTCCATAGAAATTTCTAAACTTGTTTATATTTAATTGCTAAGAATACTGAGAAGATTTTCACATTATATTTCCAGACATAATTTAATTCAGATGCGTGTGTGTGTGTGTGTGTGTGTGTAAAAAACAAAACAAAGTGAATTTTGTTTAGGGAGGAACATATGGCTATGGAATAATATTGTATTAGTTTCCGTTTTAGTTGTGTTTTTGTGATAGGGAAATTCATTTAAAAATATCTCTTCTTAACGTTGATGTTCCCAGAGGAGACATATGTATTGTAAAAGTGAAATTTGGGAGATGCTATCTTTAAGTATATATATATATATTTTTTTTTTCTGGACACGGGGAAATTATCAGACTACATTTCCCGTGGTCCAACGGGTTTCTGGTTCCGGTTCTTTGGGCGTGGGGAGGCCTATGTCTCCACGCAGAGAAGAGTTTAAATCTCCTGGGTTAGGAGGGAGTGGGCTCTTGGCCAGCAGACTGAGAAAGAGGTAATAATGACTGGGGGGGCAATTTTGAATTCTTACAAGGGCGTGGTCTAATGACTTTATCTATCAGCATGGCTTTAATTAAAATACTAATTTTTATATTTATACCAGCCTTTATTATTTTTCATATTTATAGTATCAATGTTTTGGAATAGAGTTTAGTTTAGAAATATAATTTCCCAAGCATATTGTTAGGATGAGCTGTTCACCCACCTGCCATCCTGCCCCTCTCCCCCTCCTTCTGGACCTTCCCCTTCTTTCTCTAGCCCTATTGCTCTTGTCATACTTTCACCATATGTCAGCAATGGGCAACATTTGTTGTTTGTGATGTGTGTCCTCAGAACCAGAAATGTTACTTTTCTTCCCACTTTCTATTCCCTTATTCTCATCCCTCCTTCTTTCTAATAACACATTTAGCTTGGTTATTTCTTGGGTGGCTGCTTCATGGATGTGCATTACTCCATATTGGCTACCTGGCTCCCTAGAGATGAAGATAACTTTCCTGAACTCATTCCTCAGTGATACCATATGCAACCCCATCATACCTTCCTCATACCAATGATTCTAAACTGTCATTTTACTAGCCTCATCCTATACACACACACATACTCTCTCTCCCCCTCTCTCTCCCCCTCTCTCTCCCCTCTCTCCCCCTCTCTCCCCCTCTCTCCTCTTCTCTCCTCTTCTTCTCTTCTCTTCTCTTCTCTTCTCTTCTCTTCTCTTCTCTTCTCTTCTCTTCTCTCTCTTCTCTCTGCCTCTCTCTCTTCTCTCTTTTCTCTGTGTGTGTCTCTCTCTGTCTCTCCCCCTTCAAATCCTACTCTTAGCAACACCCAACATTTATGTGCTATTTTAATGGTGCTCTCCAGAATACCTTTCTTAGTTTTTCCATTTTCTTGCATTGACTGAGACTTGACTCCCCCTGATGATAAAGCAGCCCTGACCACTGTTTCCAGAAATGAATGGTTGCACTTTCAGTCATTTCTTTTGGTGAATGGTCATAGTGGAGGAGTTGGAATAATCCT
Source organism: Gracilinanus agilis (assembly GCF_016433145.1). NCBI lineage: Eukaryota > Metazoa > Chordata > Mammalia > Didelphimorphia > Didelphidae > Gracilinanus > Gracilinanus agilis. The sequence goes on along the minus strand of NC_058135.1, from coordinate 220,802,118 downwards.
TGCATCCCATTGCTTCCTTTACCTCCCTCACAAAATAGACATTTATTCAGTCCATATTTATGAGTCAAGATTTTTGTGGCTGTATTTTTTGATCTCCTGGACATTCTCCTTCCTTCCTCAGTAAGTTAAGAGGGGTGGAGGAAGGGAGGGGGAGGGAAAGAGAAAAAGAGAGAGAGAGAGGGAGGGAGGGGGGAGAGATAGATAGATTGAGATTTTGTTATTATTAAAAATATTTTAATTTTTTCAGTTCCTTGTAGAAATACTTTTTTATATTTTAAAATTCAGTGATGGTTATACCTGTAGTTTTCATGTAATACATATTTCCATATTACTGATGTCCTGAAAGAAGACACATATCACATGTACAGTATGAATTAAATTAAGGAAATATAATGGAAGATATCATGCTTTGATCTGCACTCAGATTCCAACAGTTTCTTCTTTGGCTTTGGATAGTATTTTCATCATGAGTCCCTTGTGATTATCTTGGAATCTTTTCAGTGTATATTTTGATACTCCCTCAAATAACTGTTAAATTTTTAGTTCCTTGACTTGCTCATTTCCCATGACTAGTTCCTTTGCCGTCACCCATAAATGTTCCCCATCCATATTCAGGAACTGAAATTCTTTATCTGATCATAATCTGTTGTCATTCTACCTATCCCTCTGCTTTTTAACCATTCATACATACCCTGTTCATCATCACTTCTGACTTCTAATACTTCTACCATCAGTTTTATTAACCTGGTTATTTTCTTTTTTGACATCAGAGCTTCCTGTCTTGTTCAGATTAGAAGTACAGTGGCCATTTATTGGACCCAGTCCCACTACTTATCTGTATGGAACCTTAGACCTCTGACATTTCTGATCTACCCATGTTTATCCCTCTTTAGATAGCCTGGTTATCTCCTATTCTTCAGGACTCTATATTAGTGCCAGACTTAGTGCTATACCTGATAGACCCAAGCTCAAGTGACCCACAGCCCCCAATTTAGCACTAGATGGAATTGCAAGCATTTGCTGCCACATGTAGCAACTTCTCAATTCTTTCTCAGACCATTACCTCTACAAGAGTAGATATACTTTTCCTTATCCATCTTAAGACCCCAGTAAACTCATCATTGGTAAATCATATCATTTTGCAAGATTCACTGTCCTTGTTACTCACATCTTTTAAGTACCATCTATACCTCTGATTAGAGGATGGATATAAATTCCATTTGAGTGGGTGCAACAGTACTGACATATCAGACATTTTGTTTCACACATTAGCTGCACTCTTTTGCATTTTATGGAGTAGTGTGGAACTGTGAATAATCAGTAAGGGGTAGAGGAAAGATGATTGAACCTGAGCCTCAGTGAAGTTCACGTGTAATAAACTGTCTCTTTCATCTGTTTTTGCATAGATTTCTGCTTGACCACCCTGATCATATGAGATAATTTCCCTTTTCACCTTTATTCCTCTCTATTCTTTTAAGATAATCAAGATATGACAGAACCACATCTAGGCCCTCTCTCTTAATTAGACTCCCTCTATGATCCCTGATTAGAGGGTTTGGAGAGTATACATGTATTATTTCCACATATTAAAATATAAGCAGTTTGTCCTTTTTTCATCCCTTGTGATTGATTGTATGTCTTATTTTTATGTTTCTCTTAACTCCTGTGTGTGAATTTCAAAGTTTCTAGTAGTTTCATTCTTTTTATCAGGAATGCTTAGAAGTCTTCTATTTCATTGAATGTCCATTTCCCCTATTCTATGTTTATACTCTGTTTTGCTGAGTAAATAATTCTTGGTTGTTAGCACCAGACTATATGCAAAACTTTCTGCTTTTTCTTAATGGTGGTTGTTAAGTCATGTGCAATCCTGACTTATTCCTTCAATATTTGAATCCTTTCTGGCTGCTTGTAGACAGCCCCCCGCCCTTACCCCCCAATCTAGGCGATCTGGATTTTGATGATAATTTTCCTGGGAATTTTCATTTTTGCTTTCAAGTGCCTAATGGATTTGTTCTGTTAACACTTTGTCCTCTAATTTTAAGAGATTCTGGCAGTTTTCTTTTAAAGATTTCTTGAAATATTTCTAGGCTCTTTTTTTGATCATGGCATTCAGTCTCTTGGGTTGCCTAATTTCTTTCTGCCTATTAACCTGCCCATGTCTCCCTTGTCAGAAAGCCCTGACTTAATCCTTTAATTCCTGCTAGTTATTTTCTTATATCTTCCTTCTTTTGTGACTAAATTCCTTTGGTAGAACTCTCTTCTATAATCAATGCCTCCACTTTCTTTTTCTTTTTCTTTTCTTTTTTTAAATCTTTCCTTAACTCTCTACTGGCTGTTTTCCAGCCATATAATTCAGCTGAAACTACTCTAAAGCAACCAGTGATATCCTAACTCCATAATTTATTGACCGTTTCCCAGTCTTAATTTCTCTAAAGTCTTCGTTACCTGTTATCCTCTTCTTGATCATCTTCCTAGGTATCTGAAATTGCTATCACTACTTGACTGCTCCTTCTTAGAATACCTTTACCCAATCTTCACCTGGCTCTTGCCTATTATCCATAGATGTCTTCATAAGTTTCTGCCTTCTGCCCTCTTTTTTTCCTCCCTTTATAAGTATTTCATCTTGTGATCTCATCAGCTCCCCTGTATTCAAATATCATTGTTATGGGGATGATTCTCAGGTCTCTTTGTCTAACTTTAACTTCTCTCTTGACCTCCAGGCTCACATTTCTAACTCTACTTAACATCTTAAACTGGATATCTTATAGACGTTTAAAACTCAACATGTCCAAAACTGAATTAATTTTCCCCCCCAAACCCTGTTCTAACAATATCTATTATTGTTCTGGACACCACCATCCACATGGTTACTCTGGTTCACAACTGATGTCCTCAACTCTATTCCCCCCAATGCCCTCTCATTCCCTATCTCATCTTTTCTCAAATCATAAGGATTATTCTACCTTCTGAACATCTCTGTTTATATGTATGTGTGCATGGATGTGTGTATCCTTTTCTCACATCTGACAATGACACCATATTGGTGCAGGCCCTTATCACCTCACACCTGTACTATTTCAGTAGCTGTCCAGTTGGCCTCCCTGTTGTAAATTTCTTCAACCCTCCCACCCCCCGCTACTCTATTCTACTATGAAAATGGTCTTTTGAAAGCTCAAATATGATCTTTTTATCCTCCCCATTCCCCTCCCCCATTTTATAAACTTCAGTGCCTCCTTGTCACTTCTAGAATTAAATATAAAATCATCTTTTTTGCTTTTAAAATCCTTCATAATTAAAGGTCTTTTCCTACTTTTGAGATCATATTATATCTTACTTCCAACCCACCCACTCCCATACATATGATCTCTCCGTCCCTTTTCACTGGCTCTCATTCCCCTTACTCTGAAAGTCTTCCTCACCTCTTTCTTCTGAATTCTCTGACTTCAAATGTCAGACTTTTCCCTTCCATAGGAAACCTTTTCTAGATCACATTAATGCAAGTGGTTTTCCTCAGAGATGACCTCTAGCTTATCCTACATAAATTTTGTTTTGCATAGTTGTTTATGTGTTTTATCCCCTACTAGAATATGAGCAACTTGAATGCAGGAATCATTTTTTACTTTCTTTGTAACCCCAGTGCTTGGTGCCTGGCCTGTGGTAGACAATTAATCTTTATTCACTTGACTTGCTTCGTTCCTTTTTTGTGATTTTAATTATAAATGCTTCACTCATTTAGTACTATAATGGTTTTATATTGTCAGTGATGTAGGTAATACTCCACTTGTGTAGATCACAGCCACTCCATTTCTATCTTGTAAAATTCTCCTCCATGTCCTCCCATAAATGTTCTTCAAAGTACTGAGAGACATGGAGCATGAAGTGTTATTTCTCGTTTTTGTCATGTGACTGTCTCCCCTTTTTTTCTACTCAGAATTTGTTTTATGAAGTCTTCTAAACCTGTTTTCCATAATTTGTTTATAGTGTTACTGATTCCTTAGGCTTACCCTGTGTCTCTTCATTATTCTCTTCTTAATCCTTAACTTACTCATCTTTGGAAGCTCAGATTTCCATGTTTCATAGTTTTATAACCAAAAGATAGGTTTTAGGAAGAATCTTAGTGTCGTTAAATTAATTTTATTATCTCCATGTCATTCTAGTCTACTTTTCCCATTTTTGTTCAGATTGTGTCCCACTTCATAATTGCTTTGTATGCATGTGTGTGTTCTCGTACATATATACATATTTAGATAAAACACATCTATGAAGAAGTCCTCCAGCTATTTGTTTCAATAGTATAGCATATTCTAGGCAGGGGATATTCTTTACTCGCTTTGTTTTCCTTCAGATAACAGTTAGGCCATACCTATCTCATTTGGAGGTTTTGTAGTGTTCTGGGAATTGATGCAGTCTGCACAGTGTCCTCTGTAAAGAGTTCTTCATTAACCATAGTGAATCCTTTTTCAGTTTGAAATTTCTCCGTGACAGGGTAAAACACATTTGGAAAGTATATATCCCTATTTTATGCCTCATTTGATGTTTATATTTCATTTATCTTTCCAGTTTTTTTTATATGCTGCTGTTATAGCTATGAGAGACATGTTGTTTGAGGAAAGCCTTTTATTCTTCTAAGTAAAGCAAATAATTATTTTTAGTCATCAAACAAGCATAATGAGAGCCTGTATTTATAGTTTTAAATCAGTTTTGTGGTGGTGAAAGATGTAGTTTTCTGTAAAATGTCATTTGTGTAAGTATTTGTTCCCTTCTAATACTTTTTTTTTAATTCCATTTTTTATTTTTAAATATTTTTCCATGGTTACATGATTTACTTTCTCTCTCTCCCCACTCCTAGAGCTGAGAAGCACCTTCTAATACTTCTTATCAAAGATACTCTCAATTTGAACATGAAAAGTCAACAATATCAGCTAACATTTTATTAGATACCCTCTATGAAATTCTTGAGTTTGCAAAGAAAGACAGAAACAGCATTTAAGAAGCTTTGTCTAATGGAGGAAACAACATGCAATCACAATGTACACATAAGATACATGAAAGATAAATTGGAGGTCATCTCAAGAGAAGGTACTACATTAAGGGGACTTAGCAAAGGCTTCCCACAGGAGTGATTTTAGCTGATGTTTGAGAGAAGCTAGGAAGCAGGAGTATGGAGGTAGAAAATTATGAGCCTGATGCATGACAGGTAGTGAAAAGGCATAGAGTTAGGATATGGTGTGTCTTGTGTTTGAAACCTCAAGGAGGGGCCAGTATTATAGGATTATAGATTATGTGGAGAAAATTCAGTGTTAAAAGACTAGAAAAGGACCAGGCTATGAAGGACTTTAAAAGCCAAACAAATGATTTCATCTTTGATCTGTAAGTTTTTAAAGTATTAATAAGGCCAATATTGTATGTCTCCATCCCACACCTTTTTTTGGGGGGGGGTTATTAATCTGGGCCATTTCCATTTCTTTAAGAAGCACAGCTAGTACTTAGCTTTTATCCACATGTCATGACTATATTGTTCTTACTGGTAAAAAGAGTTTTGTTATAATTTGTTATAATTAAAAATTTTTGTTGTGGTGGTGGTGGTAGTTATTTTGTTCTTGCAATCTTATCTGTTGGGGCTTTCTTTAAACATGTTTCCTTTCACTTACTACTGGGGTTTTTAAAAAATCATATTTCTCCACTATCTCTGATGTTTTACAAATAAGCTTGTATTCTGATCTGGTGTTGCCCTTATATATTTATGCTTGATTGCTGACTAGTGTGGTTTTTGAAGTCCTTTTGGTTTTCTCCATATGGCAATTGATTTGCATTAGTTAAATTTTCCAATGATATATGATAATAATTGTAAGGGATATGTGTACAACATTAAACACATGTACTAAATGGTTTAGCATCCAGATATTAAAGAAGTTAAATGAATTATAGGAGGAAGTGAATAGTAAAATTTAAACTAGTAGAGGACCTCAACTTTCTTCTCTCAGAACTAGATAAATCTAACCAAAACATAAAAAAGAAAAAAGTTTAAGAAGTGAGTAGACTTTCTAGAAAATTAGATGTTATAGACCTTTGCAGAAAATTGAATGGCATAGAAAGGAGTGTGCAGGGGACAACTGGTATCTCAGTGGATTGGGAACCAGGTCTAGGGATGGGAGGTCCTACGTTGAAACCTGGCCTCAGACACTATCCAGTTGTGTGTCCCTGGGTAAGTCACTTAACCCCCATTGCCTAGCCCTTATCACTCTTCTGCCTTGGAACTAATGCACAGTATTGATTCTAAGATGGAAGGCGAGGGTTTAAAAAATAAAGAAATGTATCTTTTCTCACTGACAAATGGCACCTGCACAAAAATTGTTTGTGCATTAAGGCAACCAAATGCAGAGGTTTGGTTCTTTCTGCCTTTGTCTTTTCTGATTCTTTGACTACTCCTTAATTTTAGTTACTACCTTACTTGTAATTACTACTTTAATTTCAAACATTTTTTGTGTTTTCCACCTATGTACACGTATGCATTGAAGTGAGATTATCAAGTATATGGCTTAATTTGTAGGATCTTTATGTATTCTTCATAGAATCTTTCTCTTTGGCTTCTGTAATATATTAGTACATTAGTTGCAGTTATTTTATGCTAATCCTTTTGCATATTCTTCTGATAAGCACTTCAATATCAAGATAAAAAATTCCTCCATAAAATAGTTTTTTGTTGATTTTAGACCCATGATCAAACCTATTTTGACAATTTCTTTATTTGGTTTTCTAGGGAAGAGCCTTTGAGTCATCCTTCCATTTAGCTACACCTTTATTTTGTTTCATGATTTTATTGTTAGTGAGAGGGATAATACTGATACCAGTTCCTCTAGTAGAATATCAGCTGATTGGTTATTTCACAGATACTTTGTGTCTAAAATACCAACATCTATGTTGATGTTTTTAAATAGATTGAAAATTGTGTGATTCTTAAGATTCTCTTTCCCCCTCATTCATTACTACTCTGTTCACACACTCTAGGAAAAGCAGATGGCCATAGAGAACTGATGGCTTCTTTGTCTTTCTTACCCCTTTTCTCACTTAATGCTGTAAGAGCTTTAAATTATATCTTCCCAGGAACTTCCATCTTCCAGGAACTTCTATCCTTATTGGTGAGTATGGGGTATTTTATTGCTTCACTTGTTTCCCTTAGTCCTGAATCACCCTCTTCTTCCTTGTCCTGGTGTATTCCCCTTCCTCTCTCCCTTCCCAAGTTCTGAAGCCTTTATTAAATCAGCTCTGCTTTTGCTCCTGGAAGTGGTGTGTCAGAGTTCTCTCTAATAGCGCCATTCTCTTTTTGGAAATGTCCTTTCTTGCTGCCACTACCTTTATGCGTTATCTTCCTTCTTAGAATTTAAACTCCTTATCATTCATTTGGAATTGTCTTTGCTTTTAAATTTCTACTTTATTTTAGCACAACGTTTAACACATATTTTAGCTCTCAACAAATTCTTTTTAATATTTTCATATATCATTTGTGTCATGGGTTGCCTTACCCCAAGGATTCATAACCAACCAGCCAGCCAGCTGGGAATAAGTCTTTTCATACTTACCTAGGAAAGCAGATATGTACTCTGTTGCCAAGATTATACTTAAAAGTCTTTAATATGTGATAGAACCTTGTACTCTATTGGCATAGTCTGAAAACAGTGTCACTTTAATACATAAATTCATAGAATTAGTATTGCAAGTAAACATTACATTTTAAAATACAGTTTTTATAAATTGTATTTTTACTAATTTTGAAGATGAGGTACTATAGTCCAAATTAGTATGTGCTTAATATTAAGTTGCTTCCAACCTTCTAAACTTAGCCCATTTCATTTTGCTTTTTCTCTTTTGCAATCTAAATCTCATTCCTTGTTCATCTCATTATTTTTCCAGATCTTTCTACATCAGTCCACATTGGGAAATAACTCAGTTGGGATTCTTAGAAGAAAATCAATACAAAGTAGGATGGACAGATTACTTCCTGGCTTTTTCCTGTCATCAACAAGCCCTTAAGTGTTTATTGTGTACCAACAGTGTCATATTTCTTTTAATCATACTCTATGAGAAATTAGGTTTTTTTAAATGTCCGTGGATGAAATTAGATGAGGTGATTATAATGACGATAATATATAGCTAGATATAGGTCTTTATACATATGGATAAACCTTTTGCAAATTCTGATAAACTTTTAAGATTTGCAGAGCACATTCACAACAACCCTATGATATAGATGCTTTCATTATTCCCATTATAATAAAGGAAAAAGAAACTGAGAGATTAAATGACTTGCCCAGGAAAACAAGAGTTTAGAGTCTGAGGCAGGATTGGAACTCAAGTCTTACATACTCCTAAAGTTGAGAACTCCTTACTGTTCCATCTGCTCTACTTGACTGATGATTCTATTTTTGGAACCAAGATAATTCTTCCATACTCTAAAAGTTATTAGACTTCTCTCAGTTTACGGAGCTACCGTGTTTCTCCTCCCTTTTCATAGATTTTTTAAAAATAGGTCTGTTAAAGAGATATGAATAGGCAGTTTTCAGATGCAGAAATCAAAACTATCAATAATTACATGAAAAAATGTTCTAAATACCTCCTGATTAGAGAAATGCAAATCCAAACAATTCTGAAGTTGTGAATTGATACAATTCTGGAAGCAATTCTGAATTATGCCCAAAGGGCTTTAAAAGACTCCATGCCCTCCAGCAATATCCCCTGCTGGGTTTGTAACCCACCCACCCCCAAAAGAGAAAACAAAGATTATTATTTGTACAAAAATATTCATAGCTGTGCTCTTTGTGGTGGCAAAAAAATTGTAAAATGAGGGAACTTCCCTCAATTAGGGAATGGCTGAACAAACTGTGGTATATAATGGTGATGGATTACTATTGTGCTATAAGGAATGATGAACTGCTTGATTTCTGTATGAACTGGAAACACCTTTATGAACTGATGTGGAGTGAAATGAGCAGAACCAAGAGAACATTGTAAACAGAAAGTGAAACATTGTGGGATGATCAAATGTAGTAGGCTCTGCTACTAATAGCATTGCAATGATCCAGGACAATCCCAAGGAATTTATGAAAAAGAACGCTATCCACATGTAGAGAAAGAACAATGGGAGTAGAAACGCAGAAGAAAAACATAATTTATCATTTGTTAATATGGATATAGGATATGAGGTTTTGGTTTTTAAAAGATTACTCTAATACAAAAATGAATATTATGGAAATAGGTATTGAGGAATATACATGTATAACCCAGTGGAATTGCTTGTTGGCTCCAGGAGGGGGGAGGTAAAGAGCATGGATCATGTAACCATGGAAAAATACGAATGAGCAAAGAAAGAAAGTCTAGAGGTAGTCAAACCATTTCCAGAGACATTAGGGGAAAAAATAGGCCTGTTATTTCATAAATTATTATCCCCCTTCTCCAGCAGAGAAGTTCACTTAAGCTTAACAAACCAGTATCTTAACCATACATTGCAACATTCTGCATTCATTCCACCATCTCTGTATAGTGTATGTCATTTTTAAACCTCTAGTATCATAGTTTGTTCATTGGATAAGTATGAGTTCTCTTGTCTTTGTAGTGTTTTTTCCTCCCTCTGTGTTGTTATGGTCATATTATATATTCTCTTGATTTTGCTTTCTTTGCTTTACATCATTTCTTATGATTCTTCCTATTTTGAAGTCATAGGACCAGGTTTTAAATCTAATTTCAATTCTGTCTCTATTTGAGCCAGTTGGTTAACTTTTTAGGGGCTAATTTTCTTCAGTGAAATGAGGGGATGGGACTGGATGATTTAAAGCTCCTTCTAGTACTAAATTTCTGATTTTGTGATACAAGTTTCTCTCTGTTGTTCATATTGGTAGTAACATTCCATAAAGGCAGTAATATTCCATTGACTCCATATACCACAATTTGTTAAGCTATTCCTCTGCCATTGGGCACCATCACTTGGTTTCTAGTTCTTTGCTACCAGGAAAAATGCAGCTTATAAGCATTTTGGCATGTTGAAGTATTTTTTTATTTATTTGTCTTTGATTTTCTTGAAATAAATGACTGGTAATAGTAATGCTTGGTCAAAGGCTATATAAGCCATGAATCACTTTTCTAGAATAGTGGCAAATAGTTTTACTACTCAGTTAAACTACTCAGTTAAACCAATTCACAGCTCTACCATGAAGGAATTAACATCCGTTTCTGACAGTATTTCTAATACTGTATATTTTTCTCTCAGCATCTTTGCCAATTTTCTGGGAGGAGGCAAAATTTTGGTGTTGTTTTAATCTTCATTTCTCTTCTTTGTATTTTGAAGAACTTTTTTATTTTTGATGGTAATTTGTGTGAATGATTTTTTTTATTTTTTATTTTTTTGTGTGAAATGATTTTGTTGTATCACCTTTATCTTTTTTTGCTTAATAACTAGACTTGATTATCAGTCAAGATCACTTATAATTAATAATTTGGAAATTAATGGCTTGCAAAGTCCTTCAAATGCTATAAGATGTATAATATTTTTGGGAAATATGGTATGTAATGATTTATTCCCATTTAGTCATATGTTAATAATAATAGCAACATTTATGTAGCACTTTTAAATTTTGCAAAGCACTTTACTTATGTTGTCTGATTTGATCTTCACCAATGACCTTATGAGGTGTAGGTGCTATTACTATCCTTATGTTACAGATGAGGAAATTGAAACTAAAGGAGGTTAAATGATTTGCCCCAGGATTCCACAGCTAGTTAGTATCTGAGGCAGGATTTGAACTCTCATATTCCTGACTTCTAAGTCCAACACTGTATCCACTGTGCCATTTAAGGATAGACTGAAGGAATTTATATATTTAATTTAGAGGAGAAATCTGGAGAATGGTGATACATAATGATACTTGATCTATCTTCACATTTTTTTTTTAACCCTTGTACTTTGGTGTATTGTCTCATAGGTGGAAGATTGGTAAGGGTGGGCAATGGGGGTCAAGTGACTTGCCCAGGGTCACACAGCTGGGAAGTGGCTGAGGCCGGGTTTGAACCTAGGACCTCCTGTCTCTAGGCCTGACTCTATCTTCACATTTTAATAACAAGACCACAAAACTGAAAGGGACTTAGAGGCTACACAGGTCTATTTTGAACAAAAATTCTGTCAATAGCATAACACAATAGCCATTCAGACTTCGTTAATAGACTTCCAATGAGAAAAAAAAAACAACCCACAACTATGAAAGCAGGCCATTTCTCTTTATATAGCTCTAATCTTTAAAAAGTTTTCCCTTACATCAACCTAAATCTTCCTCTTTGCAATTTCTACTGATTACTTGGAATTCTGGCCTTTGTGACTTTATGTCATCTGAAATATAGTAAAGGGGGCTTCTAGCTAGGCCTTTATTCAAAGTATTAATTAAAATGTTAACTAATGGGACTGAGGCACCAAGTACCTATGAGACTTCACTGAAGACATTCTTACAAGTTGACATAGTTAAATTCTAGAAAATAAAGTAACAGAGAGCTTCACAAAAGTTATTTTTTAAAAAAGCATTTTTATTTTATTGGAGGAGGAAAAACTAGACCTGGTTTGTTGGGGTCTGGCCTCAGGGTTTAGCCTAAGGCAGCAAGATTAAGCCTTGGTATATGTAGTCATGGCAAGACAAAGAACAATGAGGTGGGGATTGATATGGTTCCTGTGTTTGTCCTACCTCAAGGATCATTCAGGTTGGTTGGTTTGAAGTGGTTCAATGGTTTTAACAGCATCAGAGTTCACCCAGAGTGTACATGTGCAAAGGACTGTTGGTATTCCAAGCTCACAGCACATTTTGATTGGGTGAGATATGCTCAGCTCCTGTGTCTGGACCTGAAGAACATGATAGGCATTTTTAGCAAGAAGTGTTTTATTGGGTCATGACATTTTTGTCAACATTGAATGTGTAACTATTCTTTGACTCCAGACATGCATCTTGTTAAACTTGACCTGATTGTATTATTGCATAGCCCACATTTCTCTGTCTTGTCTGTGTGGATGGCATCAATTAATAAACATTTATTAAACATATATACTGAACAAAGCACTGAGCTTACAGAAAGGGCAGAAGATAGTTCCTTCTCTCAAGGAGCTGCCAATCTAATGGGGAAGAAAACATAAAAAGAAATATGACATGAAACAAGCTATATACCGAATCAGTGGGAGATAATTTAACAGAGGAAAAACATGGGAATTAAGAAGGATTGGGAAAGGCTTCCTGTAGAAAGTGGTGTTTTTTTTTTGTTGGGATTTAAAGAAAGCCAGAGAGATCAGTAGTCAGAGCAGAGGAGGGAGGGCTTCCTGGCTTGAGACAATTGGAGGAAATGCCTATAGCTGAAAAATAATGTCTTTTGTTTGTGGAATGTCCAGGAGATCAGTGTCCCCAGATTGGTATTTGTCTAGGAGTAAGGTGTAAGGAAACTAGAAAGGCAGGAAGGGCTTAAGGTTGAAGGGCTTTGAATGCTGAACAGAGGGGGCTTTTTTTTGCTCCTGGAGGTGGCAGTAAGAAGCCATAGGACTTGATTGGCTAGGAGCCTGACATGGTTGGACCTGTGTTTTAGGAAAATTACTTTAGTGGCTGAATGGAGGATGAATTGGATTGGGAAGACATTTGAGGCGGGCAAAACCTCCAACAGACTATTGTAATAATCCAAGTGTGAGGTGATGAGGTCCTGCACTAGAGTGGTGGCAGCATCAGAGGAGAGGAGGTGGGTGTATTCCAGAGATGTTGCAAATGTGAAATTGGCAGGCCTTTGGAACAGCTTATAAACATGAAGTGAGAGGAGTTCAAAATGATTCTGACTTTGCTAGCCTGAGGAACTGAGAGGATGGTGATACCCTCTTCAGTAGGGGGGAAGATAGGAGTAGGGCAGAGTATAGATGGAAAAAAATGAATTCTTTTTTGGACATCCAGTTCAAGATATCTGAAAGGATATTGGAAATGGAAGATTGGAATTCAACAGAGAAAGTAGAACAGGAAATATAAATTTGAGAATATCAGTATAGAAATAATAATTGAATCCATGAGAACTTATGAGATCACCAAGTAGTATTTTTTTTTTTTAAACCCTTACCTTCCGTCTTGGAGTCAATACTGTGTATTGGCTCCAAGGCAGAAGAGTGGTAAGGGTAGGCAATGGGGGTCAAGTGACTTGCCCAGGGTCACACAGCTAGGAAGTGTCTGAGGCCAGATTTGAACCTAGGACCTCCCGTCTCTAGGCCTGGCTCTCAATCCGCTGAGCTACCCAGCTGCCCCCCACCAAGTAGTATTTAGAAGGAGAGAAAGAGGATCTAGCATAGAACCTTAAGGGACACCTGTAGTTAGATAGTATAATTTGGAAGAGGCAAAGGAGAGAAAAGGAGTTGTCTGGTAGGTAGAATGAAAACCAAGAGTATTTATAAAACCCAGAGAGTAGAGAATATCAGAGTGATCAAGTGTCAAAGCCTAGAGGAGAGACACATCATATTCTATATAATGTTGATAAATTATATCTATCATATTTCCTAGTAAATTAGTCAATTTATTTTGTTAAAAAAAAAGAAATGAGATTAGTATGAAGGAATTAAGGAAACAAGCATTTATTAAGTCCTTGATATGTGCCAGGCACTATACTAAAAGTTTTACAGATATCATATTTAATCTTAAAAACAACTTGTGAGGCAGGTACTATTATTATCCTCCTTTTACAGCAGAAGAAACAGTAAACAGTAGTTAAATGATTTGCCCACAGATCACATAGATAGTATGACATCAGGTTTGAACTGAGGTCTTTCTTACTCCATGCCTAGTGCTATGATATTACCTATTCTTGAACTTAGTTTAGGTTTTCTTTGGTTTTGTTTTGTGTTTTGTAACCATTCCTTTCTAAATACCTAGGCATTTCCATAACAATATTCCATCTTGGTATCTTGTTTTTTCTCCTATATAATTTCTTTCTTAATCTCTTTGCTGAATCTTCATTCAGTTTACACTTACAAATGGTTGATATCCCCCAAAGATAGGTCCTTGAAACTATTATTTCTGTGATGGTGAACCTTTTAGAGACCTGGGTGCTATGACCCACCCTCAGACAGCACCCTATGCCCCTCCCCACCTCACCAGAAACCAAGGGCTGTTGGGCAGAGGGTGGGGAGATGTGGTGGAGAGGGGAAAGGGAGCAGCTCAGTCACTCTACCTTTCTAGTAACTAACTCTTGTGGGCAACAGCGCACATGCCCACAGAGAGGTCTCTGTGTGCCATCTTTGGCACAAGTACCATAGGTTCATCATTATGGTACCATACAACTTCACTTTGTGATTTTGTCAACTTCCTTAGATGCAATTATCATCTCTGTGCAGGAGCCTCGAATCCATTTATCTACCCTAACCTCTTTATTTCTACTCTAGAATAGCAAACTACTGAACATTTTGAAATGGACAACTTATAGAAATTTTAAATTCAACATGTCTAGAACTAACTTCATTATCTTCACAACCTCCTTACCCCAAAGACATCCCTGATATTGTTCAGTGCACCACTGTCCTTCCGGTCAATCAGCCTCACGATTTAGGTGTCCTCTTTGACTCATTCCACTCTCCCCTTCCCCCACATCCATTTTGTTGCCAAATCCTCTAGATTCTACCTTTACAATATCGCTCATCTGATCCCTTATCTCTTCTGTCACTGCTGCCATATTGGTGTCATCCTTCTTTACCTCTCACCTGTACTATTATAGCCGGTTGGTCTCACTACCACAAGTCTCACTCCATTCCACTCCGTCCTCCACTCATCTGTCATACTGATCTTTCTAAAATCCAGATTTGACTACATCAATCCTACCCCCAAACTCCGTTTTATATATATGTGTATATAAAAATAAAATCCTTGGCATATAAAATAATTTGGCATTCTATGCTCTTCATAACTTGACTCCCTCCTATTTTTCTTTAATAATATTCTTGCATCTTATTCAACACTACATCCTCTGAGATCTAAGAGCATTGACCTCCTTGCTTTTACTTGCATAAGACATTTAATGTCCCAACACTGGTCATTTTCACTTGTTGCCCCCCATGCCTGGAATTCTCCCATTCCTAATCCCTGTTTTCTGGCCTCCTTGGATTCAAGATTCAGCTGAAATTGTTAGAAGGCTTTCCTCCTCCCTACCATCTTTTCTCTATACTACTACCTTCCCTCTGATATTACCTCCATTTTATCCTCTATATCTTTTATTTGTACATAGTTGTTTGCATTTTGATCTCCCATTAAAGGATGAGCTCCTTGAGAGCAGGCCCTATCTCATGCCTTTCTTTGTATTTCCAGTGCTTAGCGTATTACCTGGCATGTAATAGGTGCTTAATATATGTTTACTGACTAAATAACAGTTTTTAGGCCCCTTTTCTTCTCTTTTTTGAAAATTGGGACAGTTTCCCTCTCCCACCTTGCTATACTTCAACTCTTTCTCTTGATCTTGAAAATTCATCATTCATAGTCCAACAATCACACTTTATTGTTTAAACCTTTCTGTCTTAGAAATCAATGCTATGGGGAGCAGCTGTGTAGCTCAGTGGATTGAGAGCCAGACCTAGAGACAGGAGGTCCAAGGATCAAATCTGGCCTCAGACACTTCCCAACTGTGTGACCCTGGGCAAGTCACTTGACCCCCATTGCCTGCTGTTACCACTCTTCTGCCTTGGAGCCAATACACAGTATTGATTCTAAGACAGAAGGTAAGGGTTTGAAAAATAAAAGAAAAGAAAGAAATCAATGCTGTGTATCAATTCTAAAGCAGAAGAGCAGTAAGAACTAGACAATTGAGGTTAAGTGTCTTGCCTAGGGTCAGGAAGCTTCTAAATTCAAATTTGAACGTAGGTCCTCCTGTCTCTGGGCATGTCTCTATATTGCCTCTGTTACCTATCTGCCCCACAACTTCCCTTTTCCGCATACTAGTATGTAGCTCATCCGAGTTAAGTGACTTCTATTTACCAAAAGTTGGTAGATACCATCTTATTATTGCCTTCTTTATTTTGCTTTAGTAGCTACTTCACATTAATTGTTATTTAAGAATGGAGTGGGTTGGTTTAGGAGGAGATTGTGAGTTCTTAGTATTTTAACTTTGAAAGGACTTTGTAAATAATCTAATTTAATCCATGCCATTTTATAGTAAAGAAATTGGGATACTTTTGAGGTTAAAATTACTTGTTCCAGATCAAACAGATAGTAAGTGGTAGAATACAATTTGAAACCAGGTTTCTTGACTAACTGATACAGTTCCATTTATATACTACATCATGGAGGAAGCTAAATAGATTATGATCAGCTTCTCTGGCCCTAAATCTTGAAGTGTTTTCTAAGGCATCGTGGTATATTCTTCAGTGTAATAGGTTTCAGCAGCAGAATCTCATTTTAAAAATAACAATAAGTGGCTCCTATAGCTAGAACTTTAGTAATCATAGAAATATAAAACTTCTGACTTTTTCCGTCGAAATTTGGAAAACATCTATAATTTCATCCATGTGGGTACGTATGCCATTCTATATGATTCTTGCCTATGGTTTTCCATAAATCTTCCCTGGCTCATGTACTCAAAGCCCTAAATATTTTCTTATTCCTGAGTATTTTAAGATTGCTGTTGTATCAAATAAAATCAGGCAAAATAAATTGGCCATGTCTAAAAATACACCTTTTTCCATTCTAGTCCAATGATTCCCAAAGTGGGCGCTATCGCCCCCTGTTGGGTGCTACAGTGATCCAGGGAGGCAGTGATGGCCATAGGTGCATTTATCTTTCCTATTAGTTGCTATTAGAATTTAAAAAATAATAATTTCCAGGGGGCTAAGTAATATTTTTTCTGGAAAGGGGACAGTAGTTAGGAACCACTGCTCTAGTCCATCACTGTCAAGCTGGGAGGTGTACTTCATTTGATCTATCCCCTGAAATTACAATTGGATACTGTATTGATCAGACTTTGATTGTCTTAGTTCTGCTTGTTTTGTTCTTCATCAGTCTTAACAGATTTAACTAAATTTGTTACTTCTTACAGTGCAGTAACTATATTTCTATACTCTGTGTTCATATATTCTAATTTATTGAGTTATTCCTTCATTGATACATATCCTCTTTACTTATAGGTCATTTCTACTACAAAAGAACACATAAATATTCCAATAAATGAATAATGAATTCATTGTGTAATACTTCATTGTGCTTTTGTTAGGAAGTTTCACAAGCCACTTTATTTTCTCCCTTGAGTCATATTATATTCAAGGAGTTTATTAACTTTAAAGGTGTCTGCTAGCATGGTATAGCAGGAAGAGAACTCAGGAAGACCAGATAATAGTCTTGGCTTTGTTTGTGACTATCTATATCAACCTAGTCTGTTGCAATAAAAATTTCTGTTATGATCTATTTTTTACTTTTCTATAAGCTTGAAAAATTTTTTACCCTCTTGCATGCATTAGGATTATATTTGAAAACTACAAAAAAGCTATTAAAAACATTTGAAAAGAAAATAGGCTTAATATCTTCATGATCTCTTCATTTTGTAGGTTTCCAGGGGTCACCGAATTAGCAATTTGTTTAAATTTTTTAGTAGCTTTAAATATTTTAATAATCCTACTCATCCTAGATAATTATTTTATACTTTTATGATCCCAGAAACTTAACCTGTATTCAGCTATCTTCAGGAAGAAATATGTGTATATCGTTTATAATTTCCCTAAATAGGATATTCTAGGTATACTTTTCTGTAAAAATCAATTAACAGGCTTTATATAATCATTTAATACAAAGACTTCTTAGCAGTGGTCGTAAGTGACAGTGTAAGCTATGTAAAAAGCTGGCAGTTTGTTAATTCATAAAATGTTAGGTTTTGTCCTGCTTTTATTTCTTTTAACTCTGGTAACACAAGAAGTCAAAGCAGATACTTCATAAAATCCAAAGTCTTGCATTCGTGGAACTAAAGCTGTGAGTGAAATCTGAACTTGAAAACTTGCTCAAAGAATGATCTAGGGTCCACCAAGTACAACTTGATTCTTTCAGTAGTTTAACCTTGAGGCATAAATGCTTGTTACTTTTTAAATTAAGGAGATGAAAGCTGGTCTTAGAGGTTTTTGTTAAACTGTGAGCTCAGAACATTTTATATGAGTCATTGTAGTAGTAAGGAACATCTTGTTTTAAGTCATGACTCTTGACACGTCCTGGCCATGTGACCCTGGGCAAGTCATGTAACCCTGTTTGCCTCAGTTTCCTCATCTGTAAAATGATCTGGAGAAGGATATGGCAAACCACTCCCATGTCTACTAAGAAAATCTCAGATGGAGGCACAAAGAGACAGACACCAATGAAATTACTCAACAACAAAGCCCCAAGCAACTTTACCTAAAACTTGTTTAGCTGGAGGGAATTTGCTCATTTGTGAGTTCCTTTCACCAGTGAACTCATAGGTCTGGCAAAGAAGCAATGCATTGGCTGTATTAAATGAAATAACTTGTACTGATCTGGCCACATCAGATATTCAGTCCTGACTACTGTTCCCCCGCAAATCCCCCCCAAATCCTTAACTATTTTATTAGAATCAGTACTAAGTATTGGTTCCAAGGCAGAAGAACAGTAAAGACTAGGCAATTGGAGTGACTTGCTGGGTCACACAGTTAGGAAGTAACTGAGACCAGATTTGAAACCAAGTCTTTCCAACTACAGCCACCTAACTGTCCCCTAGGTCCCACTTTTTAAGAGAGATATTGAGAAATTGGAGTACTTCCAAGATGGTAGAATCTACTTCTTGTGCAGAATGATTAAAGAAAAGGTAAATGTTGTAGTAGCTGTCTCCAAATATCTGAAGGGTTGTTATGTGAAGTCAGATTTGATTTATTCTGTGTAACTACAGTGATTATAATAGTGGGTAAAAGCTACAGATTTTGACTTTGTATTAGGAAGTCATTTCTAATCATTAGTGTAAAACTGCAAAAGTTATGTGGTCTTACAAGGTATTAAAGTTAGTTAATTAATTTACTGAATATAAAAAAAATATGGGGCAGCTGGGTGGCTCAGTGGATTGAGAGCCAGGCCTAGAGACTGGAGGTCCTAGGTTCAAGTCCGGCCTCGGACACTTCCAGCTGTGTGACCTTGGGCAAGTCACTTGACCCCTATTGCCCACCCTTACCACTCCTGGGCCAAGGACGGGTCCCTAGCCTGGATGAAAAAGGAGGAGGGTTGGGCGTGGGGCTAGCAACCCCACCCTGTAAAAACTACATCTGCTAAAGAAACTGCAACCTAAAGTAGGGGCAGCTGCGCTAGCTCAGTGGATTGAGAGCCAGGCCTAGAGACAGGAGGTCCTAGGTTCAAATCTGGCCCCAGACACTTCCCAGCTGGGCGACCATTGCCTACTGGTTGTGGCCCTATGCTCCTAGAATGGAGTCCCAGGATAAAAAAAAAAATGAAAAATATATTATTGGTGGAATTTTAAGTAGGAATTCATTGCATGTGAAGTTAGACTAAAAGACCTAAGATCCTTTCTAACTTGAATTTTATAATTGTGTGTGTTCATTCATTGTGTGTGTTCAATTATGGCTGTTCAGATATTTATGAATAAAGATTTGGGTTTGAATGTGGAAACACAAATATGATGGTTTTCTATACTCTTCAACAGGAGTATTAGATTGAAAAGACTTGGTTGATTTCCAGGCTTTGTTATTGACTGAAGTTGGGCAAATCATTTAACATCCCTCTGCTCTTGTTTTTTGTTTTTAAAAGATTGGGTAATAGGGCTGAATTTGGGGTCAGAAAACTTGGGTTCGGGGGCAGCTGGGTGGCTCAGTGGATTGAGAGGCAGGCCTAGAGACAGGAGATCCTGGAGTCAAAACTGGCCTCAGACACTTCCTAGCTGTGTGACCCTGGGCAAGTCACTTAACCCCCATTGCCTCACTCTTACCTATATTGGTTCTAAGATAGAAGGTAAGGGTTTAAAAAAAAAAAAAAAAATGATGACTTGAGTTCAAATTCTAGATCAGAAACTTAACATCTCCATGCCATGTGACGTAAGGCAAAACATTTAACCTCCCTGTCTTTCAACTTCTTTGTTTCTAACATGATTGGAATTGAATTTCATAGTCTTTGAGGTCCCTTTCAGCTCTGTAATTATACCTCAATGATAGTATTTGTTCACAAGGGGTTTACAGAGGTAAAGAGCTTTCTAAATTCTTAAGTGCTATTGTAAATTAAGCTGCCATTAATATTCCACAGAAAGAATGGAATTGCAACATTATAGAAGATAGAATACTATTGTTTGAACCAGGAAGACAAGATTAAAGGCCTAGTTTTGCTCAGTTATAGTTTCCTCATCTGTGAAAGAGACATAATAATAGCTATCATACCTACTCACAAGGTAGTTTTGAGGTTCAAATGAGATAATGAATATTTGGAAACCTTAAAGTACTATATATAAGTTCCATTTATTGTTATTACTCTTGTGATTATGGTTACTAATAGTTTGAGGGCACTTGGAATTGGATAAAGCTTCTCAGAGATAAAATAGTACCAATATGTCCCTTTGATCAAATGTATTCTAGGTACTTCTTGACATCTAAAATACTTAAAAATTGTTGCCTTATTTTTCCTCTAGCGATTCGAGGGCACTTTTGTTTCTTGTAAAAAATATGTTCTAAGAGGGCAGCTAGATGGTACATGGATTGAAAACCAAGGCTTAGAGATGGGGGGGGGGGGGTTGTCCTAGGTTGAAATGTGGTCTTAGACACCTCCTAGCTGTGTGACCATGGGCAAGTCACTTAACCTTCATTGGCATTATCTGACTTAAAAATCAATACATAGTATTGATTCTAAGATGGTCAGTTTTCTCCATAATTACATTTATATATATTCTTCTCTCTCTTTCCCTCTCTCTCTCTTTCTCCATCCATCCATCCATCTTACAGGAACAACATATGTTTTTATTCTACGGATAAGAAAACTGATATTTAGAGACATTATATTATGTGCATAAGGTTAGCAGTTAGCAAGTGGCAGAGCTGGTTTTCAAACTCCAGTTTTCTCATTTAAGACCTATATCTTCCAGCACACTTGTTTTTCAAGACTCTAGAAGTATTTGGGGTTTGTTAGAATAATACTTTTTGATACATGCAGAATGTAGGGCTAACTCGTTTAACAATAATTTAAAAGAATATCTTCATCTTTAGAAAGTAGCACTAGAAAGAAAAAGGTTCTCAGGGTAATACTTTCTTTTCAGTCTGATTCAGGTGGTAATGTTTAATTTTTTGACACAGAAATTCTATGTTTTTCTTTTCTGTTAACTAACAGTAAAGATGTTCCAGTTCTTCATTTTACTATGTAAAACCTAGATTGAAATACTTAAAAGTTATGCTCCTACTCAAGGAGCTATTCAAACACCTCAATGAAGTAAAAGATTATGATATAAGGTCACATCGAATTAATTCTTAGGAATTCCACCATATGGCAAAAAAAATTTGAAAATGAGGGGGTATCCATCAATTGGGGAATGGCTGAACAAATTGTGGTATCAGGTGGTGATGGAATACTATTGTGCTGACAGGAATAATGAACTGGAGGAATTCCATGTGAACTGGAACAACCTCCAGGAATTGATGCAGAACAAAAGGAACAGAACCAGGAGAACATTGTACACTGTGGCACAATCGATATTAGTAATAATAGACTTTTCTACTAGCGGCAATGCAATGACCCAGGACAATCCAGAGGTACTTACGAGAAAGAATGCTATCCACATCCAGAGAAAGAACTGTGGGAACAGAAACACGGAAAAAAAAACATATGATCGATCACATTGTTCGATGGGGATATGATTAGGGGTGTAGACTCTAAATAATCACTTTATTGCAAATATTACTAACATGGCAATAGGTTTTGAAAAAGGATACGTGTAAAACTTAGTAGATTTGCTCTTTATCTCTTCAGCTCCGGGAGGGGCAGGGGGAGGAAGAACATGAATTATGTAACCATGAGAAAATATTCTAAATATGTTAATTAAATAAAAATGGGAAAAAAAGAAATTCTACCATAGTATAATTACTTCCTTTTTCTCTAATCACTTAGTATTTAGACAAGCCGTAATTAAATAATAGAACAGATTTAAAACATACTTGATACATATGTGTTGAAAGTTTTAATCTAATTACACAGTTGCATTTGTGAACATAGCTTCTATTTAAACAGCTCTTTCAGTTAGCAAATACTATTATCTCTCACTGAACTTGAAATACTAATGAAAGCATCCCTGTCTGCTATTGTACTTTTTGTACATTGTCCTGCTCAATGGACTCCAGTGGCATCACCTCTAGGCTCAAAGGCAAAGTATCTCTGTTTAGAGTTTAAAGTTTTTTTCAACCTAGCTCCTCGACCTACATTTCCAAACTTATGCATATCACTTCTCTCGTTTTATCCCCTATGGTCCAGCAAAACTTAGCTTCTTTTTATTCATCATAAATGGCATTCCATCTCCTATGTCCTTGCCTTTGTACAGTCTATCTCTAGAATTTTGAAATGTACTTTCTTCTCTTTTCTGCATCTTAGAATTTTGTTTCCTTTAATATAGGTCAAAAGCCATATTCTGCATGAAACTTTTATATCCATATTAAAGTAATTTCAATTTGAAGAGGGGGGAAAATTATCACACACGACTACAGTTCATATTAACTTAATATAAGGGCACAAGTATATGAAATTTCTAGAAATCATTCTAAAGAAATAAATATGTGGTAAATCTTGGTTGTTTCAGGGAATTTTTTTTCTTTCTTTCTTTTTTTTTTTTTTAACCCTCACCTTCCATCTTGGAGTCAATAATGTGTATTATTGGCTCCAAGGCAGAAGAGTGGTAAGGGTAGGCAATGGGGGTCAAGTGACTTGCCCAGGTTTCTGAGGCCAGATTTGAACCGAGGGTCCCGTTTCTAGGCCTGGCTCTCAATCCACTGAGATATCCAGTTGCCCCCTGTTTCAGGGAATTTTGACTGGAAAAAGGAAAAAACGTAATTTGAGGCCATCTCTGACAAATGAAGCTGGGTAGTTTGGGTGGTACCCTTTTTTTTAAAGGGGCAGGCAAAATAATGAAACTAATTTTCCATTATCTGAAGAATGTAAAGGCAATTTCTAATCAGTCAATTTTAAAACTCATGGATTAGTTGTCTAATAAAAATATGGATTTTCACTACCATTTAGCAAGAATAGATAGAAATATGAAATATCAATTACAAAAAAAATCTTAGAAAATAATGGCATGTTTCATATTAACTGAAGGAGTCTGAGATTGATTTTTGTCTGTATCTAAGATACATAATAAATCCTTCGGATATAAAAAGCTCCTGTATAAAAAAAATCAAAGAAATATGTTAAAGTATATTTAGTATACTTGATAGGTAGTCATCCGTTTAACATCACTTGCTTTTAATGTATCTCAAAAATTTTTGATGTAGATTTATTGGATAATTTACAGTCTTAGAGAGGGGAGCCCAGGGCACTTAGAAGCTAAATGATTTGCTTATGATCATATTATTATGTTGAAGTAGGGCTGGCCCACCATTCTGATTCCAAATGCAGTCTTTTTTTTTTTTTTTTTTTTTTTTTTTTTTTTAACTGCTGTATTATTGGAAGAAGCTTAGGGTGAATAATCTTTTCTTTAATTTAAAAAAAAAACCCACAACTATGTTTCTGGCTTAGAATCAGTTCTAAAACAGAAGAGTAGTAACGCCTAAACAGTGGAGATTAAGTAATTTACCCAGACTCACTCAGCTAGGAATTGTCTGAAGTCAAATTTGAATCCAGGACCTCACATCTCCAAGCCTGGCTCACAGCCCAATGAGCCACCCAGTGAGTGCCCCCTTCATTACTGTAAGGCAGAAATAGCATTGATACTGCTTCTCAGCAAATAGTGTGATAGTAGACTTCTGATTTCCTGATTCCTGCCTAAACATTTACTCTATGTCAACAAAAACAGTATGGTGTACTGTGTGGAGGGTGGAGAGATTACCAAGAAAGGATTAGAAGAACTAGTATAGTAGTATATTTGTATCTTTTTATACATTAAGGATATGGTACATAGCTAAGAGATTTGTGCTTTGGATGCCAAATTTGTTCTCCCTGTGGAATATTATAAAATATTTTGTAGGCTGTTAAAAAAACAAACATCAAAATTTACCAAATATTATATAATTTTTAAAAGTCAATATGCTATTTGAAATGATGTAGTGAAAAAGGAGGGAAAGGAAGGTGGGAGATGTCAGAGGAAGTTGTAGTAGAGAGTCCTGGGAGATGGAGTCTCCCAGGGCTTAGGTCCACTTCAAAACACACAGTATCATGTTAAGATAGAGATAGGATTATATTTATCTTTAAACATTTCATCCCCTTTAATTAGTCTTAATATAGATTAGTTGCTGTTGATTGCATAATTCTTTAGGTGACCTTAGATATATATTTGGTATGCTTTTGCTTGTAGGGGAAGGGAACAGAATAAGCATTTATATGGTATCTAACATATACCAAGTGTTGTACTATTACTAATATTTTTATATGATCCTCATAACAGAGAAGTGCTATTATTACATTCCCATTTTATAGTTGAGGAAATTGGGGCAAGCAGAGGCTCAGTGACTTGTCCAGGGTGACATAGCTAGCAGGTATCTGAGACCAGATTTGAATTCTGGTCTTCCTGACTGCAGATCTAGTATTCCTTCCACTATACCACTAGCTGACTTCTTATAATACTATGACATTATCAGCAAATAACATAGTTGTAAAAAATGTATTTGCTGTTGATATGTTTCAGTATATATAAAAGTAGAATTGAGAGTGCTATAAACATAATTAGTGTGTGCAGTGTATATATATACATATATATATATTACTATACCAAAAAATCTGGCTTTTTCTAATTAATTTAGAATACTTCTGCTTGTACTAGGTCATTGAAAAATTTGCTTAACAATGTTATTGATTTCACTTCTAAACAACTGTATGGAGCAATGATGGAGAACCTTTTTGGGGGCCCTGTGCCATACCCCACCCACCCATCACAGACTGCATGCCATGCTCCACCCCCTGTCTGTGTGCAGTGCCCCACCTATCCCTGCATTTTCGGGGAGGGGCTGAGCTCCATGGGGAGGCTTCAGTGCCCCATGCCCCCTTTTGTTTGGGGGGTAGGGCCAGCTGCACCCCCTGGCTCTTGGGGCTGGAGGGGTGTGGCCACTGTGCTCACCTCTGTCAGCCACTTGGCTCCCAAGGGCCTGAGGGGTGTGGCCACTGCTCAGCTGGAAGAGGCTGGGGGGTGGGGGGAGTGGAGGGACATGGTGGAGTGGAGCTCAGCTACTCTCAGCTCCTAAGATGGTGGAGACTAGAATGCCCCACCCCCTGCGTTCGTGGGCAGGGCCAGGCTCTCAGCAGACCAAGCCAGGGGCCTTCTCATGCCCACAGAGAGGTCTTTTTATGCCATCTTTGGCACATGTGCCATTGGTTTGCCATCATAGATATAGATGATTGCCAGCCACCTGTTGACAGTTTTGTTAATTAATTTAAAGAGGGACCCATAATCCTTCCTTCATTTACAAATGAGGACTTGTTCATAACATTTTATAACTGCTTTTTTATGTTAGTCGTGTGTGTGTGTGTGTGTGTGTGTGTGTGTGTGTGTGTGTGTGTGTGTGTGTGTGTGTAGTTAATTGTNTGTGTGTGTGTGTGTGTGTGTGTGTGTGTGTGTGTGTGTGTGTGTGTAAAGTTAATTGTATTTGCAAATCAAAGGCATTCACATTTAGATGGAAGATTGCTTTTTGCAGATTTCAGTGTGGAGAATATAAAGTTTGGAGCCTAATGTAAAAATATTGGAAATTATTATTTTGTTCATTTCCTAATGTATTCATTATTAAATATTTAACTAGTGAACAGGTTTTGGATACTGTTAAATTTTCCTAGATAGTTGTTTTGGATGAGCTAAAGGCTGAAACAAATTAAGTAATTTTATATTCTCTATTTTACATTCTTTCCATTAATTTCTTATTTTCTGGGCCATCTTTAATTCTAGCATACTTTAATTTCTTTTAAGAAGAATAGTAAAGAGAAAATTTTAGAATCCTTTAAACTAGAAGAGAATTCGTTTTAAAAGGGCTCTGGATTTAATCATGGCTGTTAATACCTGTCTGATCCTGGGCAAGTCAATTTAACTTTTGTGGGCTTCGTTTTCTGCAGTTGTACAATGGGGGAGCTTGATTAGATGATCCTAGATCTTAGCTCTTTAGCTCTTTCAGCACTAAATCTATGATCCTATAAAATGGTTTCTGAATTATTTTTGGTTGGTATATCTAGTTTTGGATGGAAATTAGGTACCACTCTTTTTGGGCAAGTCAATTTTAATTATTTTTGGCTTATAAGCTATGGTTACATCTGAAGTAAATTGATTTTCACTAGTTTTAGACGTAAATTTTCCTCTTTGATATTTTTCTTTTGAAGGATTGCCCAGGGCACAGAAAATATACCTGAAAATAAAACAACTTATATGCCCCAAACTTTGATTATATGCATAAAATTTTCCAGTTTCTGAATAATTAAATTATTGACTCTTTTAATAATGCAGTATCAATAGTGTTGTGTAGAATTTAAATTGGATTTTGAATAGTGTGTGTGTTTTTTTACTCGATATCATTTAAAAAAAAAGACTTCATTGCAGTGAGATCCCCCCCCCCCCTTCTTTTGTCTCTTTTAAAAAGGCCCTTTAAGAAGTTGATTGGAGAAGGGAATCTCTTGCTGATCTTATTTAGTGGGAAAGAGTAAGTGAAAGGAGAGGACCAGATTTCAAGAAAGAAAGGCTCAGCATTGTATACTAATATTGAATAGCCACTAATGCATAGCAACAACCTAGAGGCAGAGCATCTTAAATGGAGGGAAACATTTTATTTATTCCTGGTATTTACCTCTTGGGACTTATTAAGAGGAGGAGTTCCTTGAGTTCATTAGAAGCCACACCTACTACTTATAAATTTCAGCCTCTGGGAAGAAAGTTTGTGTGATGTAAGGATATTGGACAGAGATGAAATGAAAGAGGTACATGAAATAGGAAAAGAGAAGTAGTAGGAAGAAACTCGTTACCATTTTCTCCTTCCATTCCTGAAAAACATATTGTAGCATATTCTTAGTTGTTTTCACAAACCTACTAAGTTTGACTACTTTTTCTCTTTCTATCTACTTTTCTGTCTAGAAAGTGGAAAGTAAAACATGGTGTAGAGAATATATGTGTATTCTAGTGAGCCAAAATGCCCTGAAGTTTCCAACTAATAAACGAAATTCAGATTTGAAAATTCTAAAGCCATGTTTTCTATTCAGAATATTCTATTCAATCTGATATTACACAACTTATCTCTCTCTATCTCTTTTTCTCTCACAGAGGCACACACATGTGTGCGCACATCTTTCTGCTAGGAATTCTTCTAAAATGGATCATCCATTAAGAAAATAGTTTTAAGCTGATATCTTTTAGCAAATAAAACTACATAGAACGAATAGACACCTTTATTTCTTGCAGTATTCCTAATTGTATATTTTAATTTTTCCTAGGTTTCATTAAATGGTACCCAGTTTGCTGACAGCTCTGTTGGTTCAGATTTCCCTGGTGTTTCTCAGGTATGAACAATGTGATATGTCTAATTTGATATTTATTTAAGGAATTTAAATAAGGGTAGGCAAAAATTTGACCTTTGGAACATATGTCCCTTCATATATTTATTGTTATTCATTATACAAACACTTAACTACCTATAGTATGCAGAACATTATCCTTGCCTAGGTGCTAAAGGAAAAAAAAAGATTGCAAAAGGTAAACAAATAACTATACAAAATAGGATGGAAGAGCACAGAAAATGTGCAGAACTGATATGCAAGGTAGCTTTCAACCCCGAAAATTTTATTAGGAAAACACTTCATGAAAGAGATGGTGGTGGATCTCCACAGTTAAAAAGAGTAAAATTTCTTAACACAGAGACAGATGATAAGGATAGCTTATTCTAGGTTCAGTAGAAAGACATAGAAGTAAGAAAGTAGAAGGCACCTTTATGTTGTAAGTAGTCTGGTTTGGCTCATCTACAAGAAGTAGAGAGAGTTATATTTGGAAAATAATGCTACTGAATTAGGTTAGAGGAAGATTATAGAGGATTCCGAATGCCAGTGTAAGGTGTAGAATGCTGGTAATGGAGGTAAGATTTCAACGGTTTAAGAAAATGTTTGGTATGATAGTTGATTACGATTCTACTGTGTGCCAGGAATTGTTTTAAAATGTAGAGATACAATGGCAGAAAAAGAGTTCTGCTTTCAAAAAGCCTATAGATGGGGGAAACAGCATGCAAACTACTTTGTAATCTGGGGGAGGGGGGAGGCACTAGCAATAAAGGGGATTGTGAAAGGCTTCTTTTACAAGTTGAAATTTTAGCTAGATCATGAAGGAAATCAAGAAGTAGAAATGAGAGAGAAAATAAACTTCTAAGTCACAGGGGACAGCCAGTGAAAAATGACCAAAATTGGTGGGGTAGTGTATCTTATGTAATAAGTAGAAGGGAGACCAGGGTCATTGAATTGTAAAGTACTTGGGGTTTGAAGACAGTTTAAGAAGCCTGGAAAAGTTGGAATGGGACCAGTTATAAATGCCAAACAAGTGATTTTATATTTTATCTTGTAGGTGATCATAAAAATAAGCATAGTAAAATCTCAGAAAGAAAGTTAAGCACTTTAAATAAATATAATATGAAGGAAAATCAGCCAGTATGAAGGAAGGAAGGAAGAAAGGAAGGAAGGAAGGATGGGAGGAAGGGAGGAAGGGAGGGAGGGAGAGAGAATCTTGTGGACTCAGCAGATCATGGGACAACATAAAGAAACTCCAGAATTAAGAGTGAATTAAAATTGGGATGGATTTCAGAACTTGTATTGCAGAATTAAAAATTATATAGCAGAAAAAATTAATACATGATAGAGTAATTTCATAGTAGCTTAGAGAAACCTACTGTTTTTAGAACACAAAAATCCTAAAGTGTAGGAAAGTGCACCAGAAGAGAAGCAAAAGGCAATATTGTTAATATAATAATCCTCTAGACACAACAGATCAACTAACCTTAAAGAGAAATGCACAGAGTTGAAAAATATAAATATCTCATTATATAAGTAATATTAAATAATATGAAAATCAAATGAGATATTTGGTTTTTTTTTAATCCTGTAGCTTAATACCTTTCAGAGTAGTAATACAAATGCATATTCTCATCTACTTCATTTCCTCTGATATAATCTTGTATCATAAAAATATAACAATTATATTACATTAATAATATGATTCATCAGGACATTACATAATAAATTTCTCCTTAAATGCTAGATATAGATAAGAAAGCAGTGATTGAGGGAATTTTCATTTTTTCATTGGAGGGGACCCTAAACATATGCACGTGGTCCAAATTCCAGTGCTCACAGTGATTAAATTTAATAATTTCAATGGCAACTTCTCTGTACATCCAGGAGGAAGATGTACATATAAGTAGAAAGGGGAATTTAAATAACAGATTATTGCATGCATAAGAGAATGGAATGATATTCCCAGAAAAGTAAAGGGCCCCAGTGTACAACATACAGTATTAGTATATCTTTCAAACCTCTGCTTCAGTGAGAAAAGAAGTGGGGGGGGGGCAGGAGAGAAAGGTGGGGACAAATCAAAATTAAAAAGAATAAGCAATTAAATGGATAACCTTATATTTATAGACTGTTAGTTTACTAAAATGATTGATGGAATAAAAGAGAAAATAAAGAAGGCTCAAGGGCATAAGTACTCAAAGGGCCAAAGATTAAAGGGGAGCCTAATCAGGAGAAGGAAAGGGTAAAGAGTTGAAGTAGTATTCTCTATACTAAATCCCTTGATCCCTTTTTTTAAAAAATTTTTTTAGATAACAAGTATTTATCTTTCTCTCCCCACCACTATTTCTTACCCAAAGAAAAACAAAATCCTTGCAAATATATATACATATATATTTTATGCATAATAAACTCCTACGTTGTCTGTTTAAAAAATATTTTTCATTTGTCACCCTGATTGTTCCATCTCTCTGCCTGGAGGTGAGTAGCATATGCTTCATTAACCATCCTTGGGGATTGTGGATTTCAAATGAATTATGAATGATAAGAGTTCTTAAAATATTTCAGAGTTATTTGTCTTTATACCATTTTTCTTACTATATAATTTTTTTTCTGGTTCTGATTGCTCTGCATCAATTCATAGGAATTTCCCCAGGTTTTTCTGAAACTGTCTCTGATTATTTCTTATGCTATTATAGGATGATTTTTTTTTCAGCCTTTCCCCAATGTATTCTCCATTTCTTCTTAGTTTCCAGTTCCTTTATATTCTCGAATGGCTCTAAATATTTTTGTGCATGTGGGTCTTTTTCACCATTCTTTTATATTCTTGGGATAGAGTCCCAGAAGTTGCGTCACTGAGTCAAAAGGTAACACAGCTTATTAATTTTGGGGGCATAGTTCCAAACTGCTTTCCAGAATGATTGAATTGATTTAAATCAATATCTTTCTTGCAGGAATGGCAGTTCCTCCAAGTAGGAAGTTGCACGAATGGGGAATGGGAAAGCAAATAAGGGGAGTGAGTAATACATTCCTACCTTGTCTCTAGGTGAATAATGAAAGAACCATAATTTCTGCAGTCAGTAAGATGATGACAAGAGAATAGAAAAATAGCACTGGAAGTCATAGGACTCTATATAGACTAGAGCTGAAAAGAGCTGCGAAGACAAAAGAAAGGAAAATTTCTTGGGAGTGTGCAATAAAAGAAAGTATTAAAAAAAAAGAGGTTAGAGGGAAGACAAAAAAGGAAGATTTTTAACCGTGAGGGAATAAGAATGACAAAAAGAATAAACAAAAACAAAACAACTTTAAGTCAATTCAGAGAATTTGGGATAGTATAAAGACACAGGAATGAGGATTTGAGGTGGGCCTATGAGGAATAGAATAGAGTAGCAAGTATTGGCCCAAGAAGGAATAGTTAAAAAAGCAAAAGAAACCAAAGTAAAAATTCACACTATAAAGAAAGACCAAGAGGAAAAAAACTAAGTTATTCTTAAAAGAAATAACAATAAACTAACCCTTAACATATATGTGGTAAATAACAGCATTTAAATTAATAAAAGAAACATTTCTTAAATTAGATAGTAACACAAAAATTATAAGAACCTTTAATGTTGTTCTCTGGGCTGGACAAATCTAAAAAAGAAAAAGAATGATAGAAAACTAAAAAGTCAGAGCATTTAGCATTGAAAAACTTAAGACATCTTCTTAATAGAAACATTCAAGTATACCCATTTTCTCAGCACCATATGGTACATTTACAAAAGCAGATGTCTTAGAGCAGAGAAATTATAAACAGATGGAATGAAAGCAGAAATACTAAGCATTTTTTACTATATAATATTGCAATAGAAATAATTTTATTAGGAAAAAAAAGCAAAAGATGTTAACCTAAACTTAATAGTGGCATTCTACATAAAAAATAGCTCAAAAAACAAATTGTAGTAATAAAAACTATGTGAAAGAGAATGATAACAATGAGACAATGCGCACAAATTACTGAAGTACAAGTAAAGCAGTCTTTTAGAGAAAAAATATATCTCTGAAATTGTACATTAAAAGAAATAGAATAAGGAAGGCTAAATAAGCAGAATATAGAACTCAAAGTTAATGAATTTTCAACTAATTTGATAAAAAAGAAGGAAAAATAAAATTACGTTATTCAAATGAACAAGGTGAAATCACAAATAATGCAAGAAATAAAATAATTAATTAGAACCTCTAATACACACTTCTGTGCCAATAGAAATGAGAATTTAAAAAGAAATGGAGGGTTGTCTATAAAAATGTAGCATACTCAAATGAATAGCACATAAAATAGATTTTAAATAACCCCTTATTTTATAGATAAGGATAATAAAGAGGCTGCCCAGGGTCCTATATAGTATGTGTTTGAGAAATTTGAACTTGAGTCTTTTTGTCTCCAACTCCAATGCTTTCTCTACTAATAATACCTCACTGCCTCTTGAATCATTTTAAATAAGAACTTCACATTCCTTTCACCTATTAGAAGTATCATCCTTGTATAGGTGTTTAAACTGAAACTCAGAAAAGTGAAGTAACTTGCTCAGAGTTGTACAGCTATAAGTAGTACATGTTAAGTCTTCCTGCCACAAGTTTAATATTTTCCACAATGCTATGCTGCCTCCCCCCCATTACTTGTAAAAACAATTTTTGATATTAAAAAAAAATGTTGAGTCCTTAATTCTCTCCCTTCTTTACTCTCGCCCTTTCCTTCCCCTCCCTGACACTGAGATAGTGAGCAATCTGATATAGATTGTATGTGTGTAATCATGTAAAACAATTTTTCCTAAGACCTAAGAAATGAAGTGAAATATGATATGTGATTATCTGAATTCAGACACCTTCAATTGTTTCTCTGGATGCAGATAACATTGTTTTATCATGAGTCCTTTATCTTTGATCATTGTATTGCTAAGAATAGCAAAGTCATTCACAGTTGTTCATTGAACAATATTGCTGTTACTGTTTAAAATGTTTACCTGGCTCTGCTTATATAACTCTGCATCATTTCATGTAAGTTTTTCAGGTTTCTCTGAAAACATTCTGCTTGTCATTTCTTATAGCACAATAGTATTCCATTACATTCACATATCACAACTTACTCAGCCATTCCCCAATTGTTGGACAGTACCTCACTTTCCAATTCTGTGCCACCACATAAAGAACTGTTGTAAATATTTTTATACATGTAGGTTCTTTTCCTTTTTGTTTTTTATCTTTTTGGGCTACAAATCTAGTAATGGTTTTGCTGGGTAAAAGTGTTGTTGTCCTTTAAGAGTAGTTCCAAATTGCTCTCCAGGATGGTTCAATCACTTCTCACCCCAACACTGCATTTTTGTGTCAATTTTACCACATCCTCTAATTTATCACTCGCTGGAGTCTTTTTGCTAGTATTCTATTTAAGATTTTTGCATCTATGTTCATTAAGGTGATTGGTCTGTAATTTTCTTTCTCTGTTTTTGATCTGCTTGGCTTTGGAATCAAAATTTGATTTTTTTCTTAGGGAGTTCTTTAATGGCCTGTTCAATTTCTTTTCCTGATATTGGATTATTTAAGTATTCTATTTCTTCTGCTGTTAATCTAGGCAATTTATATTTTTGCAAATATTCATCCATATCACCTAGATTGTTAAATTTATTGCTATATAATTGGGCAAAATAGTTTTTAATGATTGCCTTTACTTCCTCTTCATTAGAGGTGAAGTCTCCTTTTCCATCTTTGATACTATTAATTTGGTTTTCTTCTTTCCTTTTTTTAATTAGATTAACCAATACTTTGTCTATTTTATCTGTTTTTTCAAAATAACAGCTTCTGGTCTTATTTATTAATTCAATAGTTCTGTTACTTTCAATTTTATTAATTTCTCCTTTGATTTTTAGTATTTCTAATTTAGTTTTCATCTGAGGATTTTTAATTTGTTCATTTTCTAGTTTTTTAAGTTGCATGCCCAATTCATTAACCTTTGCCCTCCCTAATTTGTTAATATATGCACTCAGTGATATAAATTTTCCTTTTAGAACTGCTTTGGCTGCATCCCATAAGTTTGGGTAAGATGTCTCATCATTGTCATTGTCTTCAATGAAATTATTGTTTCTGTGATTTGTTCTTTCACTAAATTATTTTGGAGAATCATATTATTTAATTTCCAATTAGTTTTTGGTTTGCCTCTCCATGTATTCTTACTAATAACTATTTTTATTGCATTATGATCTGAGAAGATTACATTTATTATTTCTGCTTTTTTGCATTTGTTTGCCATGTTTCTGTGCCCTGTTACATGGTCTGTCTTTGTGAATGTTCCATGTGCTGCTGAAAAGAAGGTGTATTCCTTTTTGTCTCTATTTATATTTCTCCAAATATCTATTAACTCAAATTTTTCTCTTATCTCTTTCTTATTTATTTTTTGGTTTGATTTATCTAGATCTGATAAGGGAAGGTTCAGGTCCCCCACTAGTATGGTTTTGCTATCTGTTTCTTCCTTGAGCTCCACTAGCTTCTCCTTTAGAAATTTGGAAACTATTCCGTTTGGTGCATACATATTGAGTACTGATATTTCTTCATTGTTTATACTGCCTTTTATTAGGATGTAGTAACCTTCCCTGTCTCTTTTAACCTTATCTATTTTTACTTTGGCTCTGTCAGAGATCATGATAGCCACCCCTTCCTTCTTTTTCTCATTTGAAGCCCAAAAGATTTTGCTCCATCCTCTCATTTTCATTCTATGTCTGTCTGTCTGTCTAATATGTGTTTCTTGTAAACAACATATGTTTGGGTTTTGGTTTCTAATCCACTCTGCTATTTGCTTCTGTTTTATGGGTGAGTTCATCCCATTCACATTCAGAGTTATAATTTTCAACTCTGCATTCCCAGACAT
Organism: Gracilinanus agilis; assembly: GCF_016433145.1. Lineage (NCBI taxonomy): Eukaryota > Metazoa > Chordata > Mammalia > Didelphimorphia > Didelphidae > Gracilinanus > Gracilinanus agilis. The sequence continues at coordinate 220,767,564 of NC_058135.1, read as the reverse complement.
TTTGATTCTCTCTCCTACTCCTGTTCTTTCTTCTTTCACTGTTTCCTTCTATACCAGTGTTTTGTTTTTAATCAGTTCTATAATCCCCTCCCTTGTTATACTTCCCTTTCTCCCCCATCCCTTCTTATTCCCCTCTTCTTGTTCTTTAAAGCCAAGCGGTGCTCCCGCCCCAAGCCCTCTCCCTCCCTAGTATTGCTTCCCTCCCCACCAGTCCTTTTGTTACCCTTCTACTTCTCTTTAGGGCGTGAATCAATTTTCTGCCCCTATGGATCTAATTGTTCTTCTCTAAGTTGATTTCAATGCACTTAAGTATTGAATATTCCCTCTCTTTAACCTCTTTACACTTACAATGTATTGTCATTTTTCCCCTGTTGATCCCATGTGCTTCTTTATGGAATATAAATTTATTCCTTTTTGTTTGCTTTCCTTTTTTCTTATTGTTATCTTCTTCCCCCCTTAGTTTTGTATATATTTATACATACATACATACATATATATATTTATATATCTCTTGACATTTCATCCTATAGAGTTAGTCCCTGTTCCCTCTATGTAAACTTCTTCTAGTTACCCTGTTGGTAATAATAATTTTTAATATTTGCCAATACCTTCTTTTCATCTTGGGATATAAATTGATGAATTTGTTGTGTCCCTTAAAGAAAAGAATTTTTTTTTCTCCTATCCCCATTCTCTTAATTACCTTATGTTGATTCTTTTGAGTTCTGGGTTTGGGCAGCAAACTCTCTGTTTAAGTATGTTTTTTTCTTGATGAATGTTTGGAAGTCCTCAATTTTATTGAATGACCATACTTTCCCCTGCAATAATATAGTTAGTCTTGCTGGATAGTTGATTCTTGGTTGTAGCCCCAGTTCTCTTGCTTTCCGGAATATTGTGTTTCATGCCTTCTGGTCCTTCAATGTAGATGCAGCCAGATCCTGTGTTATCCTAACTGTGGTTCCCTGATATCTGAATGACTTCTTTTTAGCAGCTTGTAATATTTTTTCCTTGGTTTGGTAGTTTTTGAATTTGGCTATAATATTCCTGGAAGTTGTCAGTTGTGGATTAAATGTAGGACGTGATCTGTGGATCCTGTCAATTTCTACTTTTCCTTCTTGTTCAAGAATTTCTGGGCAATTTTCTCTGATAATTTCTTGTAAATGCTATCTAAACTTTTTCTTTTATCATGATGTTCTGGTAAACCAATAATTCTTAAGTTATCTCTTCTAGATCTGTTCTCCAGATCTTTGGTTGACTCAATGAGGTGTTTCATATTCTCCTCAAATTTTTCATGTTTTTTATTTTGTTTAATATATTCTTGCTGCCTTGTGAAGTCATTTTCTTCTAGTTGTTGAGTTCTATTTTTTAAAGACTGAATTTCATCCCTGGCTTTTTGGTCATCCTTCTCTTTCTGGTCCGATTTTCTTTGTAGATCATCTTTTGCCTTCTTTGCTTCATTTTCAAGCTGGCCGATTCTGGCTTTTAATACTTTATTTTCTTGTTTTAGCTCATATATTTCCTTTTTCAAATTGTCTTCAGCCTCTCTTGATTGTTTTTTGAGTTCCTGAAGTTCTTGAATTAATTGAGTTTTAAATTGAGTTAATTGAATTTTGAGATCTTCCAAAGCCTGTGTCTAGTTCACTGGAACTACTTCCTCTTCTTCTATTTCTGTTTCATTTGCTCTCTTTTCACTTCCTTGAAAGAAGCTGTCAATTGTCATTTCTTTTCTCTTTTTCTGTTGCTTGCTCATGTTTTTTCCCCCTTCCTTGTTCTGCTAATTTGAGCAGATTAATGATCTTTGATAAAAGATCTTCCCCCCCCCAGGGGTAAATTACTTTCTCTACCCTTGGAAGACTTCTTGTCTGTCCAATTGTTGGGATTAAATCTGTATGGATTGGATTAGTTTGCCCTGAGGCTAAAACCTCAAAGCCTTGAGGGGAGGGAAAAACAAACAAACAAAAAAAAACCAAAAAAGGTGGGGTGACAAGAAGTAGCGTGTTTTTTTTTTCTTCTGAACTGAACTCTCCAGCAGTGGGGTCCCCCTGCACTATCCACTGTGTTTGATCTGGTTTTCTTTCCTCTTGAAACCCTGCATTCTCTATCTCGGTATGAGGAAGCCAAGCTGTCTGCGCTCTGGGGTTTGGCTCTCTAAGCCACCATCTTCTGGGTGTTTTTGCTGTGTTTCTCTGGTTTTCTCCTCCAGTCACCTCTCCAGTGTCTGTGTTTGACTCCCTGAGTCCTATGCCAGCAAGGCCCTCTCTCCTGACCGGTGCACCCACCAGCCCTGAGATTTCCCGGGCAGCTGGAGACTCCGCACAGCACGTGCGGGAGGGGTCTTGGGATCCTGGGATTCCCCTTCTACCCCCTCAGTCCTGACAGTTCAAGTATTGAAGCCTTTTTCTTGGCGTACCTCTTTAGTTATGCTGCAGTAGGGTTCCCCCTGCTCTGTCCCGTTCTTAGATTCGGTCCTCTTTCTTCTCGAAGCACATTGTTTTCTATCTCGGTGCGTAAGGGTGTGGAGGTTTTAAGATTTGCTCAGTCTACGCCACCATCTTACCGGAACACTTATATTGAATGTCTTTTGATTTCTCTTTCCTATTTATTTTTTATGCTTCTCTTGAGTCCAATATTTGAGGGTCAGATTATTCTATTCAGTTTTTGTCTTTTCACGAGGAATGCTTACAAGTCCTCTATTTAATTGAATACTCATTTTTCCCCTTGAAGGATTATATTCAGTTTGGCTAAGAAGGTGATTCTTGCTTGCCATCCTAATTCCTTTGACCTCTGGAATATCATATTCCAGGCTCAATGATTCTTTAATGTAGAAGCTGCTAAATTTTGTTTTATCCTGACTATAGCTCTCTTTTCTTCTTGACCTTGGAGTTCTAGAATTTGGCTACAATATTCCTGGGAGTTTTCCTTTTGGTATCTCATTCAGGAAGTGATCAGTGAATTCTTTCAGTTCTGTTTTATCCTAGAATATCAGGGCAGTTTTTCTTAGTATTTTCTTTAAAGATGATATCTAGGCTCTTTTTTTTTTATCATGGCTTTCAACTTGTGCAATTATTCTTAAATTATTTCTTATGGGTCTATATTTGAAGTCAATTGTTTTTCCAGTGAGATAGTTTGCACTTAAAAATTTTTTTTTCACTCTTTTGATATATTTTTTCTTGATGTCTCAAAGAGTCATTAGCTTCTACTTGCCCAATTCTGATTTTTAAGGTATGATTTTCTTCAGTGAGTTTTATACCTCCTTTAATGTTTGGCCAGTTCTGATTGTTTTTTTAAACCCTTAACTTGCATCTTAGACTCAATACAGGGTATTGGTTCTAAGGCAGAAGAGAGGTAAGGGCTAGGTAATGAGGTGTAAGTGACTTGCCTAGGGTCACAGAGCTAGGAAGCATCTGAGGCCAGATTCGAACTTAGAACCTCCAGCCTCCAGGCCTAGCTCTCAATCCACTGAGCCATCCAGCTACCCCTAACCAGTTCTGATTTTTAAGAAATTCTTTTCTTTTGGCATATCTTTTGCCATGTGGCCATTTTTTTAAAAGAGTTCTTCTTTTTAGTGAATTTTTGCATATCCATTTCCATTTAGCCAGTTTTGTTTTTTAAGGAATTCTCTTCAGTAGATTTTTGTTCCTCTTTTACCAATTGACTTACTTTGTTTTTTAAGATATTATTTTTTTCAATTTTTTGTGTGCTTTCTTTGCTAAGCTGCCAACTCTTTTTTTTTTTTTTTTTTTTTTTTTTTAATTTTAAACCCTTAACTTCTGTGTATTGACTTATAGGTAGAAGAGTGGTAAGGGTAGGCAATGGGGGTCAAGTCTGGGGCCAGATTTGAACCTAGGACCTCCCATCTCTAGGCCTGGCTCTCAATCCACTGAGCTACCCAGCTGCCCCCTGCCAACCCTTTTTTCATGATTTCCCTGCATTACTCTTGTTTCTTCCCCAATTTTTCTTCCACCTGACTTATTTGAGTTTTAAAATCCTTTTTGACCCCCAGGAATTCTTTTTGGACTAAAGACCAATTCACAGTTTTCTTTGAGGCTTAGAATATTGACTGTTGTCTTCTTCTGAGTTTGTGTTTTCGTCTTTCCTGTTACTAAAATGATTTTCTATATTGAGTTTATTTTTCTTGACTTTTAACCTGAAGGAGGGGAAAACTGTTAAAGTTAGGCTCTATTCCTATGGCAATGGGGTCATTGTCTCAACCTTGAGGTTCTTTGCAAGGCAGCTTTCATTGCTAATTCCAAGGATTTTATGTTTTCAGTTCTTCCAAGGAGGTATGACCTAAGTAAAGGTGTGTTTATCTTGGCTTGTGCTCTGGTATGTGAGTAACCACAAGCACTCTTTTCCACCCTGGAACTTGGACCGTAGTCCTCTGTGGCCCCAAGTACTAGTGTGCTAGTGCTCCTCCTTGTCTGGGACTTTAACCAGAAACTATGACCTAGATTTGTTTACAGGCAATGCAATAGAGTCTTGAACCCATAGGGACCCTAATCTTCTGACTAGTTGTCCAATCCCCTTATTGTCCCAGGACTGAAAGCTTTGGAAACAACTACCATTTAGCTACCCCCAAGGTCTGTGCTGATCTGCAGAGGTGGGGCAAGCCTTTGCAGGCTGGTCTGTGCTCCAGTCTCACCCTAATACAATGGACCTTTGGTATCAACCTTCTACGTTACCTTGGGTTGAAAAACTCTCTCTCTCTGTCTCTCTCTCTCTGTCTCTGTCTCTGCCTCTCTCCCTCTCACCCCCACCCCCACCCCCACTCCTTCTTATTGCCTCTTGTTAACAAAATTAAGAATGTTGAGAGAAATTGGAACATTCATTGAATGATGTCTCTAACAAGGGTGAACTCAGTATCTAAGGGAGGGTAGTTAGTTTTATTATGTATTTTAAGGAGAATGCTGCTTGAAGGCCAATAGATTTTTTTTCTGCTGGTGACCTTTGACCTATAGTAGTGGATATGGACAAGCCAAACTTCAATGAAAATCCAATGTTTGATGACTTTCTGAAGAGCTTTGAAAAGTGAAGGATACTGAAAATGGGGTGGTCATTGGATGGAATAGAAAGTATAAAAAAGACTTTGTTTTTTTATATTAGGGAGACCTTCTTGATATGTGGGAAAGACTTAGTAGAAGATGCGAGACTGAAAATAGACATTATCAGAGAATAAGGATGATGAATGTTGCAGGATCTTTAAGGAGACAAGAGGGAATAGTATCAAGAGCACACCTAATAGAATTGTCCTTGTCAGTGTAATTAGCCATCCTTCTGTGATCCAAGGAAGGAGTGAAGAATACATGCTATCCTAGGATTTTTAGAGGAATGAAGGAAGGGGAGTTTAAGAAATTCCACTTGGAGAGCATTTTGTTTTGAATGTGAAATCCTCTGTAGTATTAAGGTTTCAGGAGAAATATGTTTTAGAGCATTCATTGTGGGAAATGAAATAAATTGCTAGGAGTTGAGCAGGAGGATTTTCTATTAAGATGATCTTGTGAAGGAGGATCTTACCTTTACCACTTTTACTCCAAATTCAGAGAATTGATCTAGAAAGAACACTAGAATAAACAGTGACCAAGAAAATGCAGAAGAGGAAAAACATCAGTAAGCTTCTTCATTGTATCCAGGATTACACAAAAGATAGCCAAAAGTTGTGGTTAGTTGAAGAGGGATCCTATCATACAAATTAGCACAAATACAGGGAAGAAAGAGGAAAAGGGAATTATTTCTCATAGTTGAGTTATATGAAAAGTGTGCAAAAATGGAATGAGTATAGAGAGCAGGCATCATATGAACCTCACTTTATTTGAACCAGGAAAAAAAATGGTTTTTATAAATTACTGTAGTGTGGATTCACATACAGTACAGTGAAAATAGGGCTTAAAAGATAAGGAAAAGTCACATAGGGAAAAAAACTCACTTAAACTTGTAAGTCGAATTATAAAGGGTGAATTTTTTTAATGATAACGAATAATTTATCAGTGAAAGGTGTTAAGATTAAAAATGATAAAGACTGATAGTATAAGAGACATTAATATTTTAATAGCCATGGCTTTGTTGGTAGTGTGTGTGTGTGTGTGTGTGTGTGTGTGTGTGTGTGTGTGTGTGTAACCACACTTGACTATCTTTTAAATTTATCGCCTGAGCCCATCCTCTTTCTCTCTTACTCCAACCAGCTAACCAGGAAAACCAAGCGCTTTCTCTAGGCCCTCCTCTGAATTTAAACTGCCCTATGCATGGGGACATCTGCATCCCCACACCCAGAAACTGGAAACCCATTGGAATCATGGGAAATGTAGTCTCATAGTCCCCACCTGTCCATAGGAAATTTGTAACATACTTTTAAATGGCATCTCCCCAATTCCAAACATACAGAGGGGAAATAAAAGAGAGGAAGTAGAGTAGGAGCAGAATCTCTTTCCATTCCATATCACTCATACTGATCGTATTCTTTATATTTTACTGTCTTCTCTGCAAAGAGTATAGAGGGTCAAAGAGGAAAAAAGATATAATATGATTAAAGGAAAAGAGAATGAATTGTAATAACTTTGAACACAAAGAGGAAGAACTCCTCCTACATAAAGTGAGAAGATGAAACAATGGATTAACAGAATACTACAATATGTTTTTTCAAAAGATATATTTGAAACATAAGGATATATATCCTTTCATTTATTTATTTATTTATATATAAGGTAATTTGCTTCAGGTGAACTCGAGAAAATAAGAATAGTAGTCGATCTCAGAAAAGGCAACAGCAATAGAAGATATAGTTACAAGAAAACAGGGAAGTTTCATTATGCATAGAGATACCATAGGTAATGAAATAATATCAATACTTAATATATTAAATCACATCTGAATTCTTAAAGGAAAAGTTGATTGAATTAGGGAAAGAAATGTACTACAAAATTGTAAACATCAGGGCCCTTTGTGGGCACTCTTCAACTTAAGGCAAATTTAACCAACAAATATGTAAAAAAAAATTAAGGACCTAAACCGACCTTTTGAAAAATGCTATGTGAGTTTATATGCTTATGTGAGACTGGGAAGAATATATACATTTTTCAGTTTTGCTGTATGGTACCTTTATGAAAATTGATTATATTCTAGGTTATAAAAACCTCATAAACTGATGTCAAAAGAAGAACAATTTTGATGAATGGTGAAATTTGGAAGCTCATTTGCCAAAAGTTAAGAAATAAGAAAAAAGGGAATGGAGTTACATAGTGTAGATGCCTCTCTCAAAGAATTTAGCTAACAGGATTAGGAGATATAAGATGATAGCAAAAAAAGGAATAGTTAGATCAAATGCGGGGTTTTTTTAGGGATGAGAAAGATATAGACATAGCTATTCCAACTATAAAATTCTACAGCCATATAACCCCAGTATTTTGTATATACTTCATGCACTGATGATGAGATGGGAAAGGAAAAAGTTTTTTTTTAAAAAGCATTAATATGATAACTTTTTAATTGATGAACCAAAAAGCTTATTATATGCAAAACTTTGATAATGATGGTCTGTGCCAGGCTTAAAGTGTGGGGAGCACTAATATTTATTTGCAAGGGTCTTGCTCTCAGAGCCCTAGACTTTTTCTGACAAAATCTTAGGGTAGGTAATGCTTGAGGTGGTACCAATGACTCATCTAAAACATAGTACCTTCTGTATCTCCTATTAATTAAACTATGCTTACTAAAATTTCCTTCCTCCTTTTCCCCTTTCATTATAAAAAAGAATTTTTATAAGAAAAATAATTAAACAAAACTAACATTGAAAACTTAACGTTATATGTTATATCCCATCATATGCTGGATTTTGTCAAGAAGTAGAAGATGCTTTGTCATATCTCTTCTTTGGAGCTAGCCTTATTTTAAGTTTCCTTCCTTTTATTTTGATTGTTTTGTCATTTTCAACAAGCATTAATTACTGAGGATATGAAGAAATAGGAAAAAATAGTCTACTCTTCTGGAATTATTCTAAAGGGAGAGACACACCACCTAAAAATCAGAATAGCAGATAAATACAGCCTGAAGGAAGAATCTGGAGCTATCTTAAAAGAAGTTTAGGATTCTCTATGGTTGGGAGGAAGAGTATTCCAGGCATGGTTCAGAGATAGGGAATGAAATGTCTTCTAGGACAAATGGCCAGTGAGGGTGTGTGAAGTGGGGAGAGGCATAAAAAGTTGAGAAGGGGAGGGGAGGTTTAAATGCCCAAAAAGGATTTTGAATGTGATCTTGTAGGCAAGAAGGAGCCACAGGAATTTCTTTGACTCATGACATAGCATAGTCAAATTTCTCGTTAGGAGAGCTTTGACAGCTGTGTGGAGGATGAATTGAAATGAGATGGGGTTTTTGAGGCAGGGAGATGAGTTAGAGGGTTGTCATATTAATCCAGGCAAGAGATAATTAGGGGCTGAACTACAGTGACAGCCATGTGAATGCAGAGAAGAGGAAATTGCAAGATTTGGCAACTTACTGGGCATGAGAACCAAGATAGAATGGTTTCATTTACACAATAGTACTCATTGAGAATTTTTTTTTTCTGATTCTGCTTATTTCATTTTGTTATCAGTTTCTTATGTCACAGTAATAGTGCATTACATTCATATAACTTGTTTGGTCATTCCTCTATTAATAGGCATCTATTTTGTTTCCAGTCACTACAAAAATATATTGATATAAATAGGTGTGTTGTGTGTCCATTTGGTTTATTGAATCATTTGGGGCATAGATCTTATAGAAGAATTTCTTGGCCAAAAAATTATAGCTATTTTAGTAATTTTCTTTTTGTAATTCCAAATTGCTTTAATATAATTTTCTACTAGCACTTGTTAATTATTAAGTTCATAGGTTATACTAAGAACTGGGGGGAGAATTAGCTAGTAAATAAGAAGACCTGGTCTTTCCCTACTATTAAGGAATTTATATAATCTGATAGGGAAGAAGAAATGATAATAGCTCACATTTATATAGAATTTTAAGATTTTACAGAGAATCACCCTATGAGGTAAATAACAACTCTACTTAGCCCCATTTTATCCATAAGAAAAGAGGCACAAAGAGTTTATTTAACTTATTCCAGTCATACAACAGTTATGCTGATAATCTTAGCACCTAGCTCTCTTCCTATATTTGTTGTAATTTTTACCCACTGATATGAAGATAACAACATCTTCATACAACATACAAAGATGTCATATCTTTGTATCTTGTCTCCTGTCTAGCACAGCATTTGTACTTGATATTCCTTGAATGAGAAGCCTATAGGTTTAGATGGCATATTGCCCTGTATATAGTTAACTTTTTCTTAATGTTAGTCTCAGCAATTAATGTACAGATAATGCAGCTTATTTACTCTTACAGCTTTTTCCCCCCTTGACTTTAAATTGCAAGTCTCTAAGTGACAAACTGTAGGCTAAATTGTCAGAAGTGATATTTTAATTAAAGGGCATTATTATGTGAGTTCTCACCTTTCTACTTTTCCCAATTGTTGCTTTTTTTAAAGCACAAATCATTTTCTCATCTGCTTTAATAACTCCTTTGTGTGATAGCCATTTCTTAATCTTATTGCAAATAACAGCTTAATTCAAACAATGCTAAAAGGAAATTTTAAGACCCATTTTTATATGTCTTACACTGGCTGTGTCTGAAAACCTAAAACTGGTTCAGCCATTGTGATATTTATATCCTGTTTCAGTCTGGCTTGCAGTGCCTTATTAATCTTGAGAACAAACATTATTTAGTAGCTTTAGGGGAGAATTAAAAGTGAAGAAAAAAGGAATGGTAACAGTTTTCCTTTGGATGGGTAAGGGAATATAGTTAGTTAATTGAGAACAATTCGAAAATAGAAATCTTAAGAGGAGCTTTATCTGAAAGGGAAGGCAATCTTAAATTGTCAAACAGCACATTTGTTTTTCCATATTTTCTGTCTCATTATTATGGTGTCTATTGCCAGCAAAGAGTAGTAGCAGAAAAGATTTCTAGACAGTTTAAAAAAATTAAATAACTTCCAAACCCCTACTCAAATAAAGTGTTTATTATGTCTTGTGTATCTGACTTGATATAGTGTGAGCCTTTATAATATTAACAATACATATTAACTCAGATAACTAGGGATCGTCAGCATTGACTTTTTATTCCTTCTGAATATCTTATTGGCATGATGAAAAAAATGTCAATTTATGGTAGGAGATGAACTTGTTTTTATATGTTGAAATTGTAAACATTTTTAATCTGTTTCAGACTCCATTTACTTTTGGCTTGGGTCAGAGAGCACCATACACAACTGGAGAGCATTGTCTTCTTTGTAGAAGTGAGCGGAAAGATTCCTCACTTTCAGAGAGTGGGATTAAAAATTCTAGCAAAATGGCACTTTCTACATCTCCTAAAGCAAATAGTATGCTACATCTTCCACTTTGGGTGTGTCCAGACTGTCGAAGAACAGTTGAGAAAGAAGAAAGGCATGCTACCTTGGAACAATCTCTTATGGTGAGTGTTCCTGAGAAAATAAAAAACTTCTGGAGTATATTTGGAAATAAATATTCTCAGCTCTTTCTTGCAGGCTTTTGTGTGTTTCTGTTTTACTTAATAAATTCTCCAAGAAAGTAGATTACTATTACATTTGGCTCATTGAGATGAAGAATCATAATTGTTATGCAAGCAGGGAAAAAATAGCATAACGAGCACTGAAAATTAATTAATGAAACTAAAAATTGGATTATTAGAAAAATATTTCATAATTCAGCAAACCCTAAGGCAGGTGAATACAGAGGATACGAAGAAAGATAGTTGTGACATAAGTTCCGTATTCTTGGAACTTGCAGTCTAATTGAGTAGGGTCAGGAAAGATAATGGTGATTAATGAAGAGTCGGATCAATATAATGGAATGAAAAACATGTTGGATTTAGAATTGAAGGACATACTTTGTAATCTTGGCTGTTGCTTTTACTATACATAACCTTGAGCCCAGTTCCATCATTTTTAAAATGAAAAATATGAACAAGATGATCCCCTCAGGTCTAAATCTATGAACCTATGAGAACTATTGGTAGAATGTTTTGAGAAATTTTAAGAAGGTGAGATGGTTTTCATCTGGAGGGTCAGATCAGAGAAGGAAGGCTTCACAGAAAGAGAGGCTTCTGTGTTGGGCCAGAGGAAGGAGAGACTTGTAGACATGGGGCTTTGAAGGTGAATCCATTCCACGCATGTGCAAAGGCCCAGAAATGATAAGAGGGCAGAGTGAAAGCAAAATAGCTTTCTGTTTTTGTATAACCTTGGTCAAATCACTTGGTTGAATTTTATGTTTTCAATTAAATAAATTGAAACGGTTGGATTAAATAATTTTAAAGGTTTTTTTTTTAACTCTGAATCCTCTGGACCCTTGTAAATTCTTTAGGAGATAAATAAGGGGAGGGCAAGGTAAAATGAGTAGAGGGAAAATGGAAACAGTACATAATAAAAAAATGAATGAACTGCAGAGAACCACAAATAAATGCTAGGTTATTGTTCCTCTTTGCTTGACCTAAGGGTTGTGTTAATGAAGCTGTTGAATATAGTTGTAAGAAGCCTGTATTCTAGTAGTGTAATTGAGATTAAGAATCCAGGTCTTCTTTCACTTATTGTCTATGATATTTGAGAGGTTACTTAAAGTTGTTTTTATTTTTATTTTAAATCCTCACCTTCCTTCCCAGAATCAATATTGTCTATTGGTTCCAAGACTAAAGAGTGGTATGGGCTAGGCAATGGGGGTTAAGTGACTTGCCCAGGATCACACAGCTAGAAAATGTCTGAGACCATATTTGAACCTTGGACCTCCCATCAATTGGTCTGGCTCCCAATCCGCTAAGCCACCGAGCTGCCCCTTTACTTAATGTTTTTGAATCTCAACATTCTAATCACTAAAATGACAGGATTTGATTAGATGGCTACTGAACTATTTTTAGTTTTACAATACTATGATTCATTCTTTTTTTTTTTAACACTTATCTTCTATCTTAGAATTGATACCAAGTATTGATTCTAAGGCAGAAGAATGATAAGGGTCAGGCCATTGAGGTTAAGTGACTTACCCATGGTCCCACAGCTAGGAAGTATCTGAGGCCAGATTTGAACCCTGGGCCTCTTGACTGCAGACCTAGCACTGTGCTACCTAGATGTCCCTAAAGTGCCATGATTCTAAGAAAGGAAGATAGAAATTAGCTTTAATTTTCCACCTTTCAGAATTTCAGCTTCATTTCTTTCTTTAATGTCTCCTAGTAGTTCATCTTCACTTTTTTTCTGATGGGAGACTTATTTTAGTATTGACTTCGTTTTTGAGTTGTTTTCATTTTCATTTTTTTCTTGTCTATTATTTTCCTAGGACTTCATGTGTTTACTCTTTACTTCCATTTTTCTATTTTAGATTCAGTCTGCACTCTTAAAAGCTATTAGTGTTAATTCTAGTCTTTTGAAAGAAAACTTGAACTCAGTTCATGAAAACTATCTACATGAGATAGCTTTTTGAAAAATGATATTTTGATATCTCTAAGGAGTGGGAGTTTGGAAGTAACTATGCTGTTCAATACTATTCCTTTCCATCTTAGAAGAAACCTGTTCAACATAACACTTGAATTAACTATTTTTCTTGGCTATTTCTTCTGAGATAATGCTGGGAAATAAATTGTCTCCTCCAACTAGAGAGAACTAGACTTCCCCTCTCCTTCCCTTCCTTCCATGTGGATAAAGTTGCTAAGCTCAGTAATTAGACCTTTTTTATTCATGTTCCAGTGAATGCCTTACCCTTTTTAGTTAACAAGGAAAAAGAAAAATAGTTAACTGACTTACCATTAACTTGGTCCTCTTACTTTCTTCTTCAAACTTATTCTTTGATGTGCTTGAGTTGGTTACTTTTATAAATTTTATTTAAACAATTTTTAGTCAATTACTTTTAGATAAACTCTTTTTGTGATACTAGAAACTATGCTACTATATTTCTAAAAATACTAACTACTATTGAGGGGATAGGTAGGGAAGAGAGTTAAGGTGAGATGATCACATACCAGATGCTGGCATATTTCTTGGGCTTGGAATATAAACATTATCAGTTGTTAGAGAAATTTTGAGCTGAAAATCCTCCTTTTTAGTTTTATACTCTGGATTTTAAAAGGAAGCTTAAACTTCTTATTTTGTGTTATACCATTTTAATTATGCTTTTTTTAACCCTTAACTTCTGCGTATTGGCTCATAGGTGGAAGAGTGGTAAGGGTGGGCAATGGGGGTCAAGTGACTTGCCCAGGGTCCCACAGCTGGGAAGTGTCTGAGGCCAGATTTGAACCTAGGACCTCCTGCTCTAGGCCTGACTCTCAATCCACTGAGCTACTCAGCTGCCCCTATGCTTATTTTTAATAGTGTTTTTGGCCTAAAGTTGTATATACTAAAGAACTTATAATATTCATAATATTATAAAAATAATATTGTATAATTATATATACAAGAATAATGCACACACAGGAACTTGTATCCTAGAATTGGCTTTTGAAGAGGAAGAAAAAGAAAACTGGTTGATGAATGTAAATCCTTTTCTACCTTTACTTTTATTCTGCTAATGGAGAATATATATAGGAAAACTAGGTCATGAGTCTTTCCTATGGTATTTTAGATGGAAAGTATAATTTAGTTTACTTGCAACATTACCATTTTTTATGATTATTTTGTATTAGTAATTAAAGTCCGCATGACTAAAAGGAAGAAATATATCGTCTTTCTTTTACAGTTATCCAATAAAAAGAGATATAAGGGTTCAAAATTAAGGTTGGACTAAATATAAGAGAATGTGGTCGCCAAAATTAATATATCTCAAGTCAAATTACTTTTTAGTAGCTTTATTTACAAAATAGAGAAAGAGTAGAAAAATGTGAAAAAGGATAAAGTAGGTATCTGTCCTATCACACTAGATAATTACGCTGGCCCAGTTCAAACCAGTCAGGGCTCATTAACCCTCAGCTGGAGGGTCTTTTAGCCAGAGGCAGTGAATAACCACACTACCTCCTCTGGCCATTGGTCTCTCCAGAGGCCAGGAAAGGAGTCAGTAATTTTCACTCACCCTCATTGTCTAAGAGTAGCCTGGAGATGGAGAGGTCCTGGGTTCAAATCTGTCATCAGATATTTCTTAGCTGTGTGACCCTGGGCAAATCACTTAACCCCCATTTTCCTAGCCCTTACCATTATTTTGCCTTGGAACTAATACATAGTATTGATTCTAAGGCAAAAGGTAAGAGTTTAAAAAATAAATTGGCATCAAGTGGGGCAAAATGAAGAAAAGGATTGAGGTGAATGGATTCAAACCATTTCATTTATAGATCCCAATTACCAGGCAAAATCCATGCCTTTTACAATAGATAGATAGATAGATGGATGGATGGATACAAAAGTATAAGAGAACAGAATGAAGGGGAAAATGTATTAATCATAACCACTAATATGAATAGAATGAACTTGATCATTAAGTGGAAGAGGAAAGCAGAGTGGATTAGAAGATGGAATATAATAATATGTTGTTTATGAGAAATACCAGATTCATAGTCAAAATTAAGAGTCTGGAGTAGAATCTTTTATGCTTCAGCTGAATTCCGAACAGAAGTATAGTGAGGCCCTCAACACATGAAGTCAAATATACACAATTGGCAAGAAAAATACATAAAATAAAAAATGTTAATTGCCCGCTAAATCTGTAACATTTCTCCAAGTGGCATAAAGTCTTGTAAGCAGTTTGCCCAGGTATGCTCATTTTTACTCTTGAGAAGCATTAGTGTGAGTCATTATATTGTTTTGTACCAAACATTAGCTCCCACATCACTCTTTGTCCAGAGTTCTCACTTATAACAACTCATGGCCACGTCAAAATAGTGGTCCTTTCTTCCATTAACTCTATTTAGTTATCAGTAATGGTCCCAAAGTACAAGAATAGTGATCTTGGTAGCTGTGATAAGCCTAAGAAAAGTCATTAAGTACCTAGGTATGTTTGTATAATAAATGTTCACTATTATGCAGATTTTCGACTTACACAAAGGGTCTCGGAAAGTTATTTGGAATGAAGTTCTAGAGTACAGAGAAGGCAGCAGTAAATAGAGGCCCAAATTTTTTAAAATGAAGAAATCATATTATACTTAAAGGCATCATGTATAATTAGTCACCATCAATATTTTATATAATCATAATCATTCCACTAAATAGTATAATGTCTTATTACTTAAAAGAAAAAATAAGCAACTAGTAAAATTACACTACTGAGAAACCATACTATCCTTTTTAACATCCAACCAAAAGGTGAGCCAGAAAGAAGTGACAGAATTGATTATTTAGAATACTTAGATATGAATTTTGCAGAAACAGATGCTTGGCAATTAGTCATTGGGAACAGAATGCAAATTTCCTATGTCTGAACTATAAATGGCATCTTTGCAAAAATCAACCATCAAAGAATACATTAACAATTACAGAAGAAAAATATCAATTGAACAAATAGTGCTCAGGCATATTTGTTGCTGTTTTATTTTTGGAGGGAGTGAAAGCAGAACCCTAATAAAATAAACATTTCATTAGTCTCATTTTAAGAAAAAAGAGAAACCTACTCTTCATGTCAGAAATGAAAAAGGAGAACTTACAGCAATCAACTTGAAATTTTTTATTTAATTAATTGATTTAGAATATTTTTCCATGGTTACATGATTTATGTCCTTTTCTTCCTCTCCTCCCACCCCACTCCCATAGCCAATGAGCATTTCCACTGGGTTTTACATGACTCACAGCAGTTGAAAAGGAAATTTTAAAATGTAAAATATCCAAATTAGTGAAAGAAGAAATTGACTGTTTTAATAACCTGGCTATCAAGAAAAAGCAATTAAATATCACATGTCACTTCCCTTAAAAAAAAAAAAAGCTCCAGAACAGGATTTATAATTGAAATCTAGTAAACATTCAATTAACTTGACACTTAAATGAAGTAGAGACAAAGCAGAAAAAGAAAAAAGTAGACTATTATCTAATGAGATGCAAAAAATTTCTATAAAACATTAGCTAATAAACTTCAACATATTTAAAAGGTTATACATGTGTAAAATTTATATCAAGATTCATTCTTTGTGAAGAAGACTAAATATTAATATATTTAATGTTATAATTTAATGTCATGTTTATATAAATAACTAAGGTCACATTATTTCAACATATGCTAAAAAGACTTTGTACAAAAATCCTACATCCATTCTATTAAAATCTCTAGAAAGCATAGTAACAAATGGACTTTTCCTTATTATGATAAGCAATACCTTTCTAAAACCCTGAACAAATATATTTAAAGAGAAATTGAGCTTTTTTAATATGATCTGAAATGAAAAAGGATATCCATTAGCATCACTACTATTTAACATAATGCTAGAAATGCTTGCTATAAAAATAAAACCAGAAAAAGAAATTGAAGGAATGAGCTTAATGAAAAAGGGAACAAAATTGTTGATTTTTAAAGGTGATTTAATTAAAAAAAACAACCCTCATAATTACTTAAAAATTAATTGAAACAATAAATTTAGCGAAGTTCCTGAATATAAAATAACTCCACATAAATCATAAACATTGCTTATATATTAACCCAGCAGGAAAACCAATAAGGAAAAAATTTCATCCAAAAGACTATAAATAAAATATTTAGAAATATTTAGGTCTGACTCTATCAAGATATACCCAGGAACTATATGAATCCAAGCATCTTAAAATACAGATGTAAATTATTGAGAAATATTGATTACATATGGCTGGTTTGAACCAAAACAGTTAAAAAAGCTATGATACTATCTCAATCAATTTTCAGTACTGTACATAAATTTTTTAATCTACATACTGTTGAAATGTTTTGCTAGACTATGCATATTTTTAATGAGGATTTTAGTTTTCTTTGTTTAAGTTTAATAGAGGAGGCCTTAGAAAGGAGCTATAATACATACTTAATATGTATTATCATAAGCACTTGAGCAAAGATAACTCATCAAAAGTTAACTGACAAAATCATAACGTAATCACTGAAACCGAGTACATAAGTACTAGGGAAACAAAATGCTTCTCAACTATAAATTTAAATTTATTTTTCGGTGAATAAAAGACATATTTGGCAATATTTTTCTGCTTTCTCTTTCTCCGTTGGCTGATTTTTTTTTTAAACCCTTAACTTCTGTGTATTGGCTCCTAGGTGGAAGAGTGGTAAGGGTGGGCAATGGGGGGGGGGGGGAGTGGTCAAGTGACTTGCCCAGGGCCACACAGCTGGGAAGTGTCTGAGTCCGGATGTGAACCTAGGACCTCCCATCTCTAGGCCTGACTCTCAATCCACTGAGCTACCCAGCTGCCTCCTCCATTGGCTGATTTTCATGTCCTCATGTATTTACCTTTGAATTTTTCATTAAATTTTTTTATTTTTTAAAAAATTTAGAAAAAGAAGACATTGATAACTGAAAATGCTGTTGACTTTGTTTTATAGTTAGCCATAGTGATATTAACATATTTCACTACAATACCATATACTTTTGCTTCTTGATCCATAATTAAGGAACACACAATCAGATTAGAGCAAAGACAAACTCTGTGTGTGTGTGTGTGTGTGTGTGTGTGTGTGTGTGTGTGTTAGCAAAATACATGTTCCAGCAACCACAAAATTAGTTCAAGCTACATTAGATTAAATTGCTCAAATTGGTTTTAAAGAGGGATAACTGAGGGAATTCCTTAGGAGGACCATTGTTCTGCAAATAAACATTTCCAGAATTGTTTACATGAAAGTAAATGAGTAATTAAAACCAAAGAACAGATATTTCAGTGAAAAAAAAAGTAAGGGGAAAAAGAAATGTTATAGAAATTCTATAAAAATAAGTATTAAACATTTAAAAATAAGTAGAAGTTAACATACTCAGACATTTATATAATACTTGTTACAAAAACAAATCAAGCCTTGGGGGCAGCTGGGTAGCTCAGTGGAGTGAGAGTCAGGCCTAGAGATGGGAGGTCCTAGGTTCAAACCCGGCCTCAGCCACTTCCCAGCTGTGTGACCCTGGGCAAGTCACTTGACCCCCATTGCCCACCCTTACCA
>NC_058135.1:220632033-220749131 GCF_016433145.1 Gracilinanus agilis | reverse complement strand
GGGGGGGGGGGGGAGTGGTCAAGTGACTTGCCCAGGGCCACACAGCTGGGAAGTGTCTGAGTCGGGATGTGAACCTAGGACCTCCCATCTCTAGGCCTGACTCTCAATCCACTGAGCTACCCAGCTGCCTCCTCCATTGGCTGATTTTCATGTCCTCATGTATTTACCTTTGAATTTTTCATTAAATTTTTTTATTTTTTAAAAAATTTAGAAAAAGAAGACATTGATAACTGAAAATGCTGTTGACTTTGTTTTATAGTTAGCCATAGTGATATTAATATATTTCACTACAATACCATATACTTTTGCTTCTTGATCCATAATTAAGGAACACACAATCAGATTAGAGCAAAGACAAACTCTGTGTGTGTGTGTGTGTGTTAGCAAAATACATGTTCCAGCAACCACAAAATTAGTTCAAGCTACATTAGATTAAATTGCTCAAATTGGTTTTAAAGAGGGATAACTGAGGGAATTCCTTAGGAGGACCATTGTTCTGCAAATAAACATTTCCAGAATTGTTTACATGAAAGTAAATGAGTAATTAAAACCAAAGAACAGATATTTCAGTGAAAAAAAAAGTAAGGGGAAAAAGAAATGTTATAGAAATTCTATAAAAATAAGTATTAAACATTTAAAAATAAGTAGAAGTTAACATACTCAGACATTTATATAATACTTGTTACAAAAACAAATCAAGCCTTGGGGGCAGCTGGGTAGCTCAGTGGAGTGAGAGTCAGGCCTAGAGATGGGAGGTCCTAGGTTCAAACCCGGCCTCAGCCACTTCCCAGCTGTGTGACCCTGGGCAAGTCACTTGACCCCCATTGCCCACCCTTACCACTCTTCCACCTATGAGACAATACACCGAAGTACAAGGGTTTAAAAACAAACAAACAAACAAACAAATCAAGCCTTAAAATAATCGAAGAATGGTAATATATATTTATCATTATGATTCTATAACATTAAAAGTCAGTGTCTAAATTCATTGATTTTTGTGAAATACTAAAATTGTCAAGGATAATTAATATAGAATTATGCAATCGGCCAGAATTCATTAGAAGGAACAGGATATTTTCAGTCTTAGGGAAAATAGGATTTTAAAAAATCAATAATGAAAGAATTATAACTTTATAGACTACATTGTAAAGTAGTATTTGAAAATAACTAATTTATACTAGTTTTTAAAAAAAGTATAGATGTTATTTTTTCAGTCACTAGATTGTAAGCTCCTTGAAGACAGACTGACTTTTTTCCTTTTTTTTCTTTTTTATCCCCAGAGCTTAGTACAGTGCCTGGCACATAGTAGGTGCTTAATAAATGTTGCTTATTGATTGATGACTAGAACAGAGTAGGCAAGCCAAGACAGCTGCAATTGAACACAGCAATCTAGAGTTGAGCAAAACCCAGAACATAAGTCCTCTGGTAAGGACTCCCTCATTTATCACAAATTGCCAGTAATTTATACTAAATACTAGTCAGCTCCAAGTGCATGCATGACCTAAATTTAAAAGATCACATAACTTTTTTTCAAAGACAGAAGCACCAAACAGAAGTATCTTTCAGATCTTTTGAAAATGATTTTTCTCTAAGCAGTAAAAAATTTGGAATACTAATTAAAGATAAATCAATTTTACCCAGAAATAAAAAGCTTTTTTCACAAAAAGAATACATGGGATTAGTAAAAGCAAAGATGTTTTTATAAATAAGTTTTCATTGATACTTTTTTTATATCACCGAAATTTCCCTCCATATCCTTCCCCTTCCATTCCCAAAGAGTTATCATATGGAACAATATTTTAATGAGACAAAAAGGAAAACATTTAGCACAGCTGGACCACTATATTGAAAAAAATCTACAAATATTCACAATGTACCTCCTTCTACAACGGTGTGGGAGTATATCTTCTCATATTTCTATTTTTTTTAGAAATGCATGTTCTTTATAATTTTATGTCATCACTTTTTTGTGTGTTAATAAATATTTAAATTGTTGTAATCATATATATAATTTTTGAGTCATTTTTCTTCACTCTTCATCCATTTATATAGATCTTTTCATTCTCTGTTTTTGTGATATTCCTCATTTCTTATAACACAGTAATAGTATTCCATTACATTCATGTAAAACAATTTGCTTAGCATTCCCTGATCAGTTGATTTCTACTTTCTTTGGCATTCTTTGCTGTCTCAAAAAAATAAATGCTACCACAAATATTTTTATGTATATAAAGATTTTTTTCCTGTTTTACTGCTGAGTTTATATACTCCATCTTTGTTCTCTTCTGGGAAGAAAAATATATAACTCCCTTATCATGTGGTTCTTTAGGATTAGATGAGTTTAAGAATGTAAAAAGGCTTTTTTTAATGATCACGTGTTATACAAATGTAATGGTTAGTGTTATAGGCAAATTCCCTTTTGAGACAGTCTGTAGGTAAAATGTCTTACCAATTTTGAAATGTTTAATAAATGTCAGTTTAACTTCCATAAGCATGCCTAAATGAATAATAGTTAACCTTAATATAATGCTTTAGAGTTTATATAGCACTTTATGATTATCATTTCATTTAAGCTTCACATGATCAGGTGAGATTATGAATATTATGGTCATTATAATCCTTGTTTTACAGGTGAGGAAACTCAAACATAGGAGGTTTCTATGATTTGTCATGATTGAATTTCAGTGCAGGATTTCTTGATTCTAGATTTGCATGTTCTCCAATACCTCAAGTTGTCCCTCAAGGAAAAGGACTTTGTTTCAGGTGGCTGGCAACAACTGAGCCTGTGATCTAGATCTCAAGATCATAAAATTTAGAGCTGGAATCAAAATTAGAGATCCTGTTTATCATACTATTTTATCACCTTGGTAACCAGTCTATAAGATACACAGTATAAAGTTAACTAGAATTCAATGCTTATCTAAGTTAAGGAAGAACTAAATAATAGGAGAGCAAATCAGTGGTCGTAACTGAACTATGCCAATATTCTCAAACCTAGACTTTATGATAGGATATAGTGTTTGATTTCATATTTTCCTTTCCATTAATCATTTTTGCTAGAATATATATGACTTGATTATTTAACAGTTTATTTCCTCTAGTCCTACAAAGATGACCTGTAAATTTTATGTACTTCTATAATTGTGAGCCACTTATTTTTGAAAAAAGTAACTTTTGAACTTGGACCTCAAAATGGATGAGGCAGTTCTTGAAAGAGACATTTTAAGTAGAAGATATCTTCATGAGAGCAAGAGAAGGAAGTTGGATGGCTATCATCATGGTCAGGGGTCAGCAACATATGGCTCTTGAGCCATATCTGGTTCTACCTCCGGACCAGCCAGTCCTAGCAGAGCCCCAGGATGTGCCCCAGGGAGCCTTTCAGCTCCTGCCTCATATTCCAGCACCTTCTGCCTCTATCCTCCTTCCGCAGGCTTTTATGGCTCTCAGGGCCAAAAAGGTTGCCGACCATTGATCATGGTTAAGCAGTAGTGTGATAATAGTTTCATTAAGGTTAAAGGATGTAAAATTTTAAAAAATCAATATTCTTTTCACATAGCAATTTTTGAAATCTGGCTGGGAAATCTTACTCAAAGTAACTGCAAAATTAAATAAGATTAAGTGAATCCTCATAGAAATATTGAAAAATTTCATGATCTGTAGTGAAAAATGAAAGTTTGTGTCTTCATGTTTTTATTTAATACTTGGTACTGGAAATTTCAAGAGAAGATTCTATGATTCCCCATAAAATGGCAATGACCAGCACTAAGTTAACAAAGAAGAAAATGAAGAGTTTGTTGTCCTCAAGAAGTTTACATGCCATCAGATTCGGTATTTTATTTTACTGTATGTAACAAGATTTACGTTATAATCTCAAATATATTATAAAAAAACAAATGAATCAAGTGGTTTGTGGAATAGCATATAATTTTCCCAAGAGAACTCTAAGTAACACAATAACATACTAATTTACTTCAGCTTTAAATTTCTTGCAAAATCATAAATAGGGACACTTATGCAAAAGTATTTAAAGGTTGCATAAATTTTTCCGAAGTCTCTTTTTTAAAAAGTTTATTTGTTACATTTAAATACCCACTTAACTCCCTGTCTCTCTCCTTTACCCCCATTAGAAAAGGCATTATTTGACAAAAAGTTATATGTATATATAAAATTTACATCTTATTTCTGTTTATCAGTTCTTTCTCTGGAGGTGGACATACACAATTCATTTTTCAAACAATATTTCTGTTAATGCATACAACGTTCCCTTGTTGTTCTGCTCATTTCACTTCCTATAATTTCATGTAGGTCTTTTCCATGTTTTTCCAAAATTAACCTGCTCATCATTTCTTATAGTGGAATTGTTTTCCACCACAATCATATGACACCATTTGTTTAGCCATTCCCCAACTGATGGCTATCACTCCAGTTTCTAGTTCTTTTCCATTTTTCTGTATCACTTAGGAAATAAACGTAATAGTAGTATTTATAACTCTTTGAACATAATTCCAAGTTTCTCTCCCTAATGATTAGATCATTTCATAGTTCCACCAACATTTATCATTTTGCCTTTCTGTCATCTGATAAGTGTGAGATATCTCAGAATTGCTTTGAATTGCATTTCTCTAATCAGTAGAGATTTAGAACATTTCTTCATATACTTATAGTTTTAATTTCTTCATCCAAAAACTGTTCATATCTCTACCATTGAAGAATGACTCATATTCTCGTATATTTGATAAAGTTCTGTATATATTTTAGATATAACACCTCCATTGAATGAAAAAGACTGGGTAAAGTACTCTGAGCCAAGCTTGACTTTATTTGATGGGTAAGGCAAACAAATCAGAGGTCTACAAACACCCCCAAGTAAGATCTGAGACCTTCAGCTGACATGAATAGGCAGTTTTCACAGGATGAAATCAAAACTATCAATAAGCACATGAAAAAGTGTTCTAAACCCCTCCTGTTTAGAGAAATGCAAATCAAAACAACTCTGAGGTACCACCTTACAGCTAGCAAGTTGACTAATATGACAGCAAAGGAAAGCAATAAATGTTGGAGAGGATGTGGCAAAATTGGGACACTAATAATACATTGCTGGTGGAGTTGTGAATTGGTCCAACCATTCTGGAGGGCAATTTGGAACTATGCCCAAAGGTCTTTAAAAGATTGCCTGCCCTCTGATGCAGCTAAATCACTGCTGGGTTTGTACTCCAAAGAGATAATAAGGAAAAAGAGTTGCACAAAAATATTTATAGCCATGCTCTTTGTGGTGTCAAAAAATTGGAAAATGAGGGGATGTCCCTTGATTAGGGAATGGTTGAACAAATTTTGGTATCTGATGGTGATGGAATACTATTGTGCTGAAAGGAATGGTGAACTGGAGCAGTTCGATGTGAACCAGAAGGACCTCCAGGAATTGATGTAGAACGTAAGGAGCAGAACCAGGAGAACATTGTACACAGAAAGTGAAACATTGTGGGAACTATCCAATGTAATGGAATTTTACTACTAGCAGCAATGCAATGATCCAGGACAGTCCATAGGAACTTATGAAAAAGAACATTATCCACATCCATAGAAAGAACTAGGAGTAGAAACACAGAAGAAAAACATGATTGATCATGTGTTTCGATGAGGGTATGATTAGTTTTAATGTTAAAAGATCACTCTACTGCAGATATGAATAACATGGAACTAGGTTTTGGACGTGTATAACTCAGTGGAATTGCTCTTTAGCTCCAGGAAGAGGGGAGAAGAAGGAATCATCAATCATGTAACCATGGAAAAATATTCTAAATAAAAGATCTGAGACATTGATAGTTATCATTGACAGGTTTTTAAGGGCAAAAGGTAGAACTTATAGAGTAAGCAGGAACTTATTGTTCATGGATGGCCAGATCACTTAGACCTGGGGCTTCTTACATTCAGTTTTTCCATTGCCAAATTTCAGTTTCTTAACAAAGACCCTGGATCTCTTACATAAATCAATTTAATATAAAGAATATAATTTATAATCACACACTTAGGATTAATGTAGCAACATACACACTTAAGAATATTACTTGGTTACTATCCTAGGTTTACATTATTAAATTGGTTACATACACACTCTTACCCAGACCTATATTCTTAATACAAATCACATGGCTGCAAAGTATCAAACTAAAGGAATTCCGCTAATACAAATGAGAAGCTGCTTAATTAAATTTCCTTCTTAACATCATCTGAGAATGTCTATAAAAATTTTCCTCAATTTACTGCTTTTATTCTAATTTTGGCTGTATTTGTTTTATTTGTATTAAAACTTTTCAATTTAGTGTATCCAAAATTATCCATATTACATCTCACAATCCTTTCTATTTATAAATTATTCTCCTATTCATAAATCTTATAGGTAATATTTTCTCTGTTCTGTTTTGCTTATGATATTTCCTTTTATGCCTAGGTCATATATCCATTTTTATCTTGGTAATTGTGTAAGATATCTAGTTTCTGCCAGACTGCTTTCCAGTTTTCCCAACAATTTTTACAAAATACTGAATTCTTATTCCAAAAACTTGAATCTTTACTTTTGTCAAATATAAGATTACTATAATCTATTACCATTGTTTGTTGTATGTCTGTTCTGTTCCACTGATCTGTTTCTTAGCTAGCACCACATTACTGCTTTATAATATAGTTCAAAATCTGGTACTGCTAGGCCAACTTCTTTTACTCTCCTCCATTAATTCCTTCATATTCTTGACCTTTTGATTTTGAGATTGTATTTTGGTTTGGTTTCTACCTCTGATTTTACTGATATAAAGAATTCCAAAGTAAGCAAAATTCCTTTACTACCAATGCGAAACAGCAGTTCTACTGTAACTTACCATTTTTAAGATATCGAGGTGCTTTGGACAGCAGGACTGAGTAATAGGACCCAGTGGCACAGGAGGGCTAAGAAGGGAGTATATCTTTCTGTCCAAACCTCTGGGATGGGGACGAGCTCTGGGGCAGAAGGGGGTCTCAATATACAGAACACTGACTGGAGGACTGAGGCCTGTAGCCCTAGCACCTGGAGTTCAACACCCCCCACACACCACACACACCCCCATATTTGTGGTAGGAGAAGGGGAAGCTAGGGCTCAGACTTGCATTCAACATGAGGAATAATGAGGCCTATGGACAGACAGCCAGGCTTGGGCAAGAACAAAGTGTGGAAGGATCCTAGCAGGGGCTCACCCAATCTGGGAGGCTGTCCACAGAGGAAGAAGAGGGGGAAGGAACAGTTGTGGGGGTGGAAGCCTGGGGGATGCAGGACTAGGTCAGAATGTGGGTGGATGCCTGGAGTTTTGGAAGCAGAAAAGCTGGAGTGGGCAAGGTCTGGCACAGGGGGAAGTCATACCAAATGAAGAGGAGAGAGCAGGCCAGAGCAGGGTAGCAGGAGCAGAAGCCAATGAGTTCTTGAAGACACATGTACAACATTGACAGGACACTTGCAAGGACACTAGGGATACTGGACAGGACCCTATATGTGGGGCCCAGGGACAGACTGGCCCTTCCCTATTGTGCCCACCTAGCCAGGAGACAGAGAGGCTTGGGGCCACCTTGACTGCCCCTTTCTTGCTGGGCAGCTGGCACAGACTCTGTCCCTTTAGTCTCAGGCCATCCCTTTTATTCCCCTCAGAAAAGCCAACTTGAGACAGAGATGACTGGGGTGGTGGTTGGGAATTGAACCAACTGCTGAGGACCCATGGGTACCACTCACCAGCACTGTTTTCTGTATCCTGAGTGCTGATTGGCTCAGTGACTGCGGCATTGGTCTGTTTACTCTCCTGCCACTTCACGAATTTTCACCTATCACCATGGGGGTGTCTGGAACATAACTATTAATATTCCCAGTCATAAATTGTGTCAGATCTCTGTCTCTTGCTAATGTGATTCTAAACAATTCTGGAGATTCTTGCTACATAATCATTATTTTTTCTGGAGTATAATTTTTATAATCTTGTTCTTTATGATTTTTTCACTTCCTTTATCTTATTGTATTTATTGCAATAGAGCCTTTTTTTGTATTTGCCTCATTTTCCCCCCCTTTTTTAAGTTTCCCTTCCAATGTTTTACTCTGAGAGTCTTCATTTGCCCCTTTTTTCTTTTGCATTTGATACTGTTTTTAGGTAATATAATTATCTATTCATAGCCATTCTCTTTTCTGTGTTGCAAGAATTTTTACTTCCTTTCTTAATAATTTTATTTCTTTTGTGTTTGTTCCTTGATTTACCACTATACTGAACATAAAAGCTTTTGCCATTATAGACAGTTTAAAATCATATTAAATATACTGTAGAATTCCCCAAATACAATGCCAACACAATTTCTTCCTTTTTGTTTTTTACTTAACATCATCTTCTCAATAGATAGATCATTCATGACTTATTTCTGTTTCTTATACTATGGACACTAAATTTTCTAGTATAAATGTTTAAGCTGGTTTAATTCTCATTACTCTGAATTTCACTAAGTATTCTAATATTCTGGAACACTAATTTCTTTGAAAATATAAGTATGAACAGATTATATCAGTAGAAAAATCTTTCATTTTATTTGAACTTCATTTAAGAAATTTCACATACCCCTTGAAATTACCTTTGTTGAACTTATATGTCTATATTTGATTTTTTTACCTCATTTTACTTCTTAGTGTAACAATGAACTAAAGTTACCTTTGTCGTTATTGCCTTTATATGATTTGCACTACTTTGTGAGCAATATCATGGCTGAGAAAAAGGTCATTTTAGCCATTTAGTCATAATTTTATCTCTAATGAAATGAAGGATACAATATAAATCAATTTCTCCAGCTACTTTTCATTTTCTTTTTTTGGTCTTATGTGTGTACTCCTTTATGTTTATGAAGGAATATATATAGTAATACCAATTGGGATGATTATGCAATTGTCCACTGAATAATTACAATCTTTTTTACATAAGATAGATGTTTTTTGGAGGAAGTTATTAGTAATAATTTTTTCTTTCTCTTCATAGCACTGTGGTTTTCACTTCCTTAAATATAGTTCTCTATAGTGTAGAGCAGTGATTCCCAAAGTGGGTGCCACCGCCCCCTGATGGGTGCTGCAGTGATCCAGGAGAGCGGTGATGGCCACAGGTGCATTTGGGAACAGTGAATAACTGTAAGGGGGCGGTGATAGTATGTGACAGGGGGCACTAAGTAATATTTTTTTCTGGAAAGGGGACGGTAGGCCAAAAAAGTTTGGGAACTACTGGTGTAAAGTTTGACTTAAATATTGCACATGGCAAATACTATTCCTGATTTTTATCATTCAGTCCAGTTATAAATAATGATAAAAGAGTCATTTTGTAATTATTGTCTGTTTTGGTCATCTGGGTGTTTAGGATATGTACTTCAAGTTTGGACACTTAGGTTGGACAAGGCTGGATAATACGCATTCTTCAGAATGCTTTAATATAGTTTGACTTTTGGTTACTTTTATAGTGTTTTTTTTTTACCCTACATGATTTAATGTCACTTAACAATCATCTAAAGTATCCATATAGTGATGATCTTCAAGAGTACACTTTAGGAAATAAGAGACTTCTATAAATTCCTGGTACAATGAATTTTGTGAAGTTTTTGTAAACAAAAGAAAAAATCATGGAAAGTCTCTATGATTGTGGCATATAACATAAATTCAAAAACATAAATAATTTTGTTTCCAAGTAAATCTTTATATGACAGAGTATGTGCTATATTTTCAATTTAGTTTTTAAAATAAAATTTTAAAATGTTATTTTCTCTTTATTATGTTCTTTAGTAATTGCACAATCATTACTTTGACTTATGAATGTCTTGTATTTGTGTTTTTAATTCTAGAACCAAGATTTCCTTTTGCATACCCCTCTTGGAAATAGTGGATCACAGCAAGAATCAGTAGGAGGAGGGAGAATTACTGTTGGAGCACAGACAGTACCCTCTGCAGATCTCAATAATTCCACACCTTCAGATATAGCATGTAATTGTGAAGCATGTAATGAACGAAGGTGAGTGAGATTTCTAATTTTGGGGAGGGGGTGCTTTTTCCCTCTAGAGTGTCACTGTCTGAAAAAGAGCAGAAATAAACTAATGCATGATCCATCATTGAAAAATGGAATATTGTTAGGGTAATTTCAGGAAGATAGTCATTCACCCCCTTACCAAAACATTTAAAGATGCTAATACTAAACATGAGTTAGTGGATGTAAAAAATTGTGCATTTTGACAGCAATTTTAAAAATACCATTAGCAAATATTTTAGCTCTTGCTATCTTCCTAGTGCTGAGTATATAATTCAAGAAGTATAAGACATGCTCTTTATCAGATAGTCTTACCTATAAAGAGTTTAAAAATTAAGGCCTTAATTGGTACTAAAAATAAATAAAAACAATACTCAGAGGATAATGAATACTTAGAACAGGAGTGGGCCTCTAATAAGACTGCATATATCCCCCAAAAATAGTTTCATCATGCTTTCAGAAATTTCTTGGTAATAGACAGTTTTTGTAACCTCTTTTAATATCTTTTTAAAATTTCCTTTTCCTTCATTAACAAGTTCTTCCTAATGTCTAAGGAAAGTCCTGGCTATTGACTTAAATTTTCTGATTTTTATCCATAATAATAGAACAGTTGATCATTGGCTTTCTACTTTTAATAACTTTTTATGTATACACATCAATTTGATTAAACAGTTGTTATGTGTCAAATGCTTTGCCAAGTGTTGTGGATGTAAAAGCAAAAATGAAATGTTCTGTATCACCAACAATCTTATATGTAAGCTCTTGATTTTCTTTTTTTCTATAACTTTTGGGGCATTTTTAACCTTTTCTCCAATGATCCTTTTCTCTAATTAATCAGGTTTTTAGCAACTATAAGGATAGCAGACCTTATACTTTGAAGCCTTGTTGGGACCAGGATGAAAAGAAAACATTTTCATAAATTATATTTTCTTATTCCTGCCTATAAATATCATATTATATGTTGGTAGGTGGTATGATACAATAAATGTTTCATGTGATTCTGATGTTTTAACAGAGAAATTTCAGCAGAGACTGAACGAGAATCCCAGCAACTTCAGAATTATTGGTCAGAGGTACGATATATGGTTCGATGTATATATCGTCAAGCTGGGACCCCTTTGGCTGATGACCAAGACCAGTCTCTAGTTCCTGATAAAGAAGGCATGAAAGAACTTGTGGATAGGTATGTATTCTCTCCCTCCCTTTTTCATGTCCCACAAGACAAACCATTTTCCTAGTGGCTACTAATTTCTTGCACCTAAATAATGTAGCTCATATGGTATTCAGTGGGAGAACCTCCTCTCCATTATCATACCATTCTTGTTGGGTATTTATTATTGATAGTCTGTGATACATAATGTCTTACACATTATAAATACTCTGTATTTGTATTATTAGTATTGTATATTATTTCAAAATGTTTTCAGTGCTATGGCACAAGTCTTAGGATAAACCCAAGTGAAAGCATATAATGCACACTTTTTTTTGTTTTTGTTTTTGCCAAAAACATCCCTACTTAGCCTTTTATACTTATAAGTACATACTTAAGTAGACCCGGTCTTGAAAATTGTATTCATTCTCTGAGCAAACGCGTTTTTAGAAGAACATTGATAATCCAGAAAGTAAGATAAGATACTCTATCGAATATGAGATAATTATGGTAAATGACTAGTAAAACTAAAAGTTTTGTATAAATGTGAGCTGCTATTATTGGATGCTATTATTATCTTCTTATATTCTCAAAAAAATAGAATTATTATTGTTTTGTTTACATTAGTAAATAGAGCTATCATGCCTCATCTCTCTCCAGATTTTTTTTTCCTCTTCCAAACTATTATATATCCTTTATATGGCCTTATATGGCATGAACTGTAGGTTTAGAAAAGAAAAACTTTTAGAGGGAGACAAGTGAGACATGATAGTTGTCTTAAAGTACTTGAAAGACTGTTGGGTAAAAGAGAGATTAAGTATTTTCTCCTTGGCTTGAGAGGGCAAAGCAGCAGTTTATAGAAGTGGCAAAGCAGGAAATTTAGACTAGAAGGAAGAATAACTTGCTGATTTTCAGAACTCCTCCAAAGTGGAATGAGCCATTTTGGAAGTAAACTGGGTTTCCCTTCATTTAAATTCTTAATTAAAAAGTTTGTTAGATATAAAGGAGATTCTCATGTGGGTACTGAATGATTGGATTATGTGACCCCGGAGGTCCATTCCATTTCTTAAGGCTGGATATTAAGATCTGGAAGTCATCTGCATAGAGAGAATTGATGCCATGTAAGTTGAAAGTGTCACCAAAAGAGATAACATAGAGAGAAGAAAAGTTAGCTAGGTGTCACAGTAGATATGATACTAGACCCTAAAATCAAGATGATGAGTCAAGGTTTCAGTCCCTTAGAAGTTGTTTTCCCCTATGCAAGTCACTTAACCCTGTATGCCCGTTTTCTCGTCTATATAATGAGCTATAGAAAGAAATGGCAAATTACTCCATTATATTTTCCAAGAACACCACAAATGGGGTCACCAAGTGAGAAACAACTGAAAAACAACAAAAAAAGAGAAGAAAATAGGATCTTGGATATCTTAGAACAAAGCCATAATTAAGTGGTACTGGATGAAGTATGAGCCATCAAAACAGTCTGAGAAGGAATGTTTGGATGGTAGGATAACAGAAACCAAGTGAAACCTAGAGAATAAGCATAATCCAGAAGAGGCTAGTCAACAGTGTTGAATATGCAGAGGTCAAAAAGGATGAAGATTGAGAAAAGATCAGCCTTGGCAATTATTGGTAATTTTGAAGAGAACTGTTTAAATTGAATGATGAAGTTGGAAGCCAGATTAAGAGTTGAGACCTCAATGAGAAGAGAGTAAATGGTGGCAATGAGTGCATACAACTTTTTCTAAGACATTTGCTCTAAAATAGAGTTCTGTGGAATAATAGCTTGAGGGCGTGATAGGTTCTGGGGAGCATATTCAGGATAGGGAATGGAGGATATATTTGAAGCCAGCAAGGAAAGTATTATAGGAAAATCAGAGACAACTAGCTATTTATATAGCTTTTTAAATTTACAGATTGTCTTAACTTTATCATCTCATTTGGTTAGAAAGAATGGAACACGGAAGGAACAATCTTCCAGAAGAATGGGAGGTGAGATCAGACACATTGATATAGAAGGGAGTGCCTTAACAGCCACCTCATCAGAGAGTAGTGTAAAGGAGGAGAAAAGTAGCAGTAGTGTTAGCAAACGTTTTCAAGATCACTTGCCTAAACTGCATTTTCAAAGTACCTGTGAGCCCTCTGCATTACTCCAGAGAGTAGAGGGAGGAAGTGCTGACTTTGGGCTGCTGGACAGAGGGGTGGAGTGTGCAAAAATGTCCTTAGGTGCTGTGGAAAGGGAGAACAGCAGCCCCCTCCATTCTACCCCAGCATTGGTGCCATAGCTTTGTTAACACATGAGTAGAGAATAATGTAAAGGGATTTTAAAAAGGAAGAAAAGAAGAAAGCAGCTTATTGTGGAGGACTTCAGTTTTCTTGGTAAAGTTGCAGTAAGGTTCTCCACTGAGAAGGCAAGAATAGGAGGAGAACTGGCTTAAGAACAAAAGAAAGCAATTAGAAAAGCATCTGTGGGTAGTGTGATACAGAAATTAAACAGATTCCTTTGGGGCATGAATGGAACCAATCAATATTAGATAACCTAAATATGTAGTGGACTCAGCTCTGATGTATGATTTCCTCAGTCTTAGATCTGCATCAATGCGAGTAAGAGCTATGGGGGTTCTAATAGGAAGTTATCCTGGCTTGTAGTTTGGCAAGACATGAATGGTGATAGAACAAGAAGGCAAGGGATTCAAAAAGAGAGGATAGCGTAGAGTTCCACTCTACTCTGGTTTACAATTAGAAAGGGAGGCAGGATTACTATCAACTTGAGGACATAGAGATTAGAGGAACATGTCTGATAAAGCATACTACCAGAAAATGAAAAACCACTTGGTCTTATACATGTATGCATACTTCAATATACTTTCAAAAACTCCATAGCCAAACTATCCATGGAAATCACAATTCCATATTATATTTGGCAATTTCATAATTTTCTATGGCTTACCCATTTGTTACCTAATAGCCAGCTATTTGGTATTGAATCTCTTCAAATGAAGCTGATTCTTTTGTTGATACTTGAAGCCTTTCTAGCTTTCTAAGAATTACTTTGCAGATAGTAGACTTTGGAGTGAAATTCAAGTAAAGGACATGCATGTTATCATTTTGTTACATGCTTTAGAACTGTGCCTTTCCCTTTCACCTTTAATGTGCTATACTTATGGAGCTTAAGAGTCAACATTTCACCTTCTTCCTTTCAATATAGATATCTGAGGGGTTGTGGTTAGAAATGTTGCTTACACTGTGAGATGTAGGTACTACTACATTAGTAGATTTTAGTTAACAGTTTTTTTTCTTTGTTACAAGAGAAATTTAATGAGCATTTATTAAACATTTATTATGTCAATAAACTAAGTGTTGGAGATACAAATAAAAAAATTTTTTAATAGTCTCTGACCTTAAGAACAAAATACTTTCTAGTGAGGGAAGCAACATGTAACTAGATACCTGCCAAAATTGATTGCAGGTATTATGAAAATGGAGGGAGAGCAGCTAGGTGGCTCAGTGGATTGAGAGTTGGGCCTGGAGACAGGAGATCCTGGTTTCATTCCTGGCTAGAGACACTTCCTGGCAGTTTGATCCTGAGCAGGTCACTTAACCCCAGTTGCCTAGCCTCTATTGCACTTCTACCTTGGAACTGATACTTAGTATTGATTTTAAGACAGAAGGGAAGGGTGTATTTTTTTTTTTGAGATTAATAAAGGATAGGGAGAGGCATTAGCAGTTAAATGACCTCTTGTAGAATATGGACTTTGAGTGGAGTTTTGAAGGAAGCCAGAGATACTAAGGACTGGAGATGAAGGAGCAAAGTAATCAAAGCATGGAGGATCATGAATGGGTGGTGAGATAATAACCCAGAAATAGGGAAGGAACTACAAGCTAGATTGTAGTGGGCCTAGAATGTAAAAAGACTGGACAAGTAGGAAGGCACAGGTTATGAAAAAGTTTTAAATACCAGATGATTGGAAATATTTGATGTGAAGACAAATAATATCAGTAAAAATTTTTAGTAGTTATCTATAAACTTAATTACATTATTCAGTTACACTGGAAATATTGCTTATCCTCAAGAACAGTGATTCCCAAAGTGGGCGCCACCACCCCCGGTGGGTGCTGCAGCGATCTGGTGGGGCGGTGATGGCCACAGTTGCATTTGGGGGCAGTGAATAACTGTAAGGGGGCAGTGATAGTATGTGACGGGGGCACTAAGTAATATTTTTTCTGGAAAGGGGGCGGTAGGCCAAAAATGTTTGGGAACCACTGCTCAAGAAGATGAGAGATAAGGGAGAGGAATAATAACTATAATAACAGGTACAATTTATGAGGTGCTTTAAGGTTTGCAAAGCACTTTAACAGCTCTCATTTTATACTCACAACATCCTTGAGTAAGTGCTGTTCCTATTTTATAGATATAGAAACTGAAGCAAAGGCTAAGTAACTTGCTCAAGGTCACACAGACACATGATCTCTGATATCAAGTTTGAATTCAGGACTTTATGACTCTGAGTCAGACTCTATCTTTTATGTCACCTTACTTATAGTAAAATAGAAAAATAGTAAGAGCTAAGCAGTTGGGGTTAAGTGACTTGCTCAGGGTCACACAGCTAGGAAGCATTGAGACCAGATTTGAACCAGGTCCTTCCAACTGCAGACCTGGCTCTCCATCTACTGAGCCACCTAGCTGCCCCTACCATTTAGTTTTTAATCAATAAAAAGTAAAAACCATTTCTGGAATGTTTTCTAATATTTCTTTGAATACTACCTGTGTAATGACTAAATATTGTAAGAAATAAAATGGATATAAAAGTATAGATTTAAAAATATTATGGTTTTTAAAAGATTTATTGGTAGCCATTAGAAAAATGAAGCCATATGCCATATTAAGAGTCAGTTTAAAAGACCCAGCATTACCTCTGTCACCATGCTCTTTCAGCCGGAAAGAGGGTGAGCAAGCCCAGCCACTCATTTTTAACCTCTGGTCCACGTCATTACATAACTGCCTACGTCAGTTACATAAGCCAGGAATCGTGGGAAATGTAGTTTGAAAGAGCCCTAAACATCCAAAGGAAGTTTCGATCAGGGACCTCAAAATTAGTTCAAGGACCCCCAAATTTCCAATACCACATTTCCCCCTGAGAGCCAAGAAAGACTAGTCTCCCCGAAGGCTCTTATAAACATAACTAACTTTTAAATTACAGAAATTTGGGAATAAAAAGAAAAGAGGACAAAAACAATGATCTTATGATTGCTAGGTGCATTGACAAAAAGCCAGTTAGGGTGCAGTCCCCTTCGGCATAATAATGTACATTCAAAATAAATGCATTTAACTCCCCATAGTTCAGTCAACTGCACCCTAAAGTTCAATTTGGATCTTCTTGATGCAGTGTAGGTTTCTGCAGACATCTTCATGGCGCCTATTCCAAACGGGTTCGTTGTCTGGATTCTGGGGAGGTGGCAAATTTCTTATCCTGAAATTACTTTCAAAAGAATTTAAATTTTACATTATAGATTATAAAACATACATTCCCTTCTGAGGAGAATTACACATTCCCCCCTGAAATTACTCTCAAAAGAATTTAAACTTTACATTATGGATTATAATACAGACATTGTGATTATAAAACATACATACCCCCCTGAGGAGAATTAGTAACTCATTCTCCCCTAAAGAGGGTTAAGGCCAACATCCAGATCATCTAAGGATACATGGCTGAATTATGGGGTTGTGTGAATCAATTGGCAAAAGAAATTTAAAAAGTTAAAAAATCCAAATAAAAGAAGAAAAAAATAACATGTGAATGAAATGTAAAATGTCAAAGTCTTATGTGCAAAAATGTAAGGAAAAATAAATTTATAGCAGGTCCTTGAATCAAGGCCAAAGTGATTTAAGCAATTGTGCAGTTACCCATTCAGTAGCCATGACTACAGAAAGTTGCCACACTTAGAAGGGAAAGAACCAAAATTTTGTGTAAAAGGGAAGTGTCATTCCCTGGTTTGATTTG
Organism: Gracilinanus agilis; assembly: GCF_016433145.1. NCBI lineage: Eukaryota > Metazoa > Chordata > Mammalia > Didelphimorphia > Didelphidae > Gracilinanus > Gracilinanus agilis. The sequence continues at coordinate 220,731,924 of NC_058135.1, read as the reverse complement.
CCTGCACTTCTCAGGGATAGGGTGAGCCAGGATGTTGGCCAACCTTTGGTACTTGACTAGGATGAAGCTCAGGGAAGTCTGGCTTCTAACATATATCAGAAAAGCTGCAACCCCCAGCCCCAAACACTAGTTTTCAAGTCCTTTATTATTGGTATAGAAGTTCAACAATCCTACCTGGATTGATATGGTCTTTTTTTTTTAACCTTGTGATGCTAGGTACTGTGTAGTTTCTCACCAGTCCCATTTGGATTGGGTGATCTCCTTGACCTTGTGGCTCTTTTGTTCCCTTCTTCTGGAATCAGACAGAATCATTAATCACAGTCCCATAATATTTACCAATTCATGGCAGGTTTCCATAGACTAAAGCTTTGTGGGTATGCATTAATATTATAGTAGTTATATATATTTATATTAAACTTATATTACTGTAAAATCAAAAAAGATTAATATTGATTATATGTACTTTAAGTACAAGAAATAAGAAAAAAGGTGAAAAGTAAATTATTCTATTAAAAAAGAAAAAAGTAATAAGAAAGTTTAAAATTCAGGGGAAAATATAATATTTTCAAGTACAAAAATGAGAGAAAAAGAAACTCAAATACTGTATTGCACATAAAAGGGGAAAAATAATAAAAGAATGTTTTAAAATAAAAAATATATAGCTTAGAATCAGTGAAAGGTTTTTCACCCAAAAATGAGATCTATTTCCTGTTAAACTTTTCCATGAACTCCTGTGAGTGCAAATGGGTTTTACAAAATAGGAGATTTATAATGCAATTCAAATAAAGTATCAAAATTACAATAATACATTTAAAGACAATAGCAAATAAACCCACATGAGTTTTTTGTATAACCACTTGCTGTGATGTTTAAAAAATGTATACTTGTCACAAATTCAACAGGTTTAGCAAATCATTTAACCTTGGCTGAGATATTTTTAACAAAATCTATTACTGCCTCCATCCAAAAGTGGGGCAGAGCCTAAAAAAAAAAAAACAAAACTTTTGGGTCTAAAATATCACCAAGAATTCTAGATCCTTCTGATGAGAAAATAAATTAAAATAAAGAGTTAAAATATCAAGCATATAGGAGCTCTTTTGGCTTTCTGCTTTTATATATAAAGAGTCTGGGTAGGAAACTTCTATTTGTTTTCTCTACCTTTTAAGACAACATTCTTTATTTTATACACACACACACACACACACACACACACACCTATCATCCATTTAGAAGTTGCTATAAAATCCTAAAGTCAATTTTTAAGACCTCTTATTAAAATTACAATTTAAATTTTTAAATCATTATATTCTTCAAAGTTGTATACAATTGTCTAAATAGGATAAAAACTTTTAAGGCAACATATGATCTCAATAGGTGAGATGACAGATTCAGTATACATAAGACTAATGGGCTTTTACAACTTAAAAATATTTGTGTTAGATGTTCATGGTTTTTTTACAATGATATGTTGTTCTGTAAAACCATATGTAAATGGTACAGATAAAGAATCATATTACAGAATTAGATCAATATAGATAAACTTAAATTTAAAATCTTAAAGAAATCAGGAAATACAATAAGAAGCAAATGACAAATTACAAGCAGTGTAATTAAAAAAATACCTTTCGACCAATCAGAATAAACTCGTTCACTATTAAAGAGTTACAAGAAAATCAGGAACAGAATTTATCTAGCAGCCAAAAACTTAGCTTAAAATGATCCAGTGTAACAGAAAGATATTGATCAGATAAAATATATGAATTTAAAACAGCAAAATTAAATCATAAAGCAAGCAAAATACAATACAATACAGAGACTTTAAAAAAACAACAACAATGGAGTCTGAAGAGGTTTAAAATCTACCTCCACTCTTTTAAAAGTTCCTGTTTGGTAAAAGACTAGAAGTCCATGTGCCATATCAGTCCCTCCCCCACAGGCAGAGCATGGAAGCCGACTGGGGTAAGGACTGGAACCCACGTGGAAGGCTTGTGGTGGGGAGGGTAGACAGAGTAGAAGCTCTCCTCCTTAAAAGTCATTGTCTAAGAGGAAACACACTCAGAGCAGCTAAGTAAGGGCCGTTCCCAATGAAAAAGAAGTAGGGTTATACTTTCCAAGTATCTGGAGCTCCAGGAAAGGCTGTAGTCCTCAAGTAGAAGCATTAGCAGGAATAACTGAAACTCAGGCATCCAAGAAGATGGGGAATTGGAATTGGGAATGGCAGGGAACAGGTAGGATCTAGGATCAGTGCTTGGGCAGGAAGATTGTGAAGGTCAGAAACGATTCCTCCCCTCATTGGGGTTGGGTTCAGCCAGCTGGCTGGAGCGGCATCCGAGGCAGTCAGGAAGATAATGATCGGGAGACTGGAATAAGCTGCTGTAAAAATGACTTTCGCCTTTCCCGGAAAAGTAGCTGGATGCAGAAAGATAACTTTTTCCCCTTTCAAAAAGACACTCAAAAAGAACTGAGCAAAGCGGCCAAAAATAAAAGCACAAAAATGGCAAGAGCAGGTCCACAGCTACGGAGAGGATTTGGAATGCTCTTAGAGTTCTGTCTGTGGAGAGAGGGTGAAAAATCATAGCAGAAGTAGCATGGCTTGTTAGGCTATCTGAAAAGGTGAGGATCTGTTTTCCAAACTTCAAGTGGTTGCCAAAAATGTAAGAAATAAAATGGCTATAAAAGGATAGATTTAAAAATATTATGGTTTTAAAACATTTGTTGGTAGCCACTAGAAAAATGAAGCCACGTGCCATATTAAGAGTCAGTTTAAAAGACCTGCCATTACCTCTGTCACTATGCTGCTTCAGCTGGAAAGAGAGTGAGCAAGCCCAGCCACTCATTTTTAACTTCTGGTCCACGTCATTACATAACTGCCTACGTCATTTATGTAAGCCAGGAATCGTGGGAAATGTAGTTTGAAAGAGAAATTAGTTCAAGAACCCCCAAATTTCCAATACCACAATATGTGATAGATTGAAACAGAGAGATCATATAGTTTTTCTTTCATCTTGTCTCCAATTACCAAACCATCTCCATATATGAGAATTTACATCCTTCAAATTTTTGATCCATTTTCTCTAGCCTTTCTATTGGGGAGGGGGGCAGAAGGAGCTAGAGAATATAATTTTCATCACGGTTTTCATCAGAAGTGATGGTTAAGAGACATTTTAAAATCTAATTAGAATGTATTAATTTGATTTGATAGCAACATTTTTATTCTTGGGTACATTGTAGCAGAGATGTTTGCTATTATTTGGATTAAATAGCCTCCAAATGACCTCTTTTCCAATTCAGACTCTTATGATTTATCTTCTTTATCTTATATTCAATTTCCCTGTGACTTTCTAACCCTTGCATTCCCCACTTCCCTGTGTGTTTTCTCTGCCATTCAAATATAAACTCCATGAGGGCAGAGGTTAGCTTTGCTTTTCTCTTTATCTCCAATGTATGTAGTACATAGTATATTGTGGTTTTTCATTCATTCTTCTTTCTTTTTTATAATGTAGCATTTTCACAGAACAGTTAAATCCTTTCTTGAGTAGAAGTGATTTTATGAATTTCAAAGAGGCGAAAACAGACTAAATGTAAAACAAAACTTCTAATCTTTTAAACTTCTTCAAAAAGAGAATGGATTGCCTCAGAAATTATTAGGTTTTTGCTTGCCTGAGGTCTTTGCTTAGTTTGTTCCTTAGTAGATAGAACCCTTGGCATATTATCAGGAAGACTTGAGTTTAAATCTGGCTTCAATTATTGGCCTTATGACCCTGGATCATTCATTTAATCTCTGTTTGCCTTAGTTTCATCCTTTATAAAATGGGGATATTGATAGCATCTACTTCTTAGGGTTGTTGTGGCAATCAAATGAGATAATTTTGTAAGAGCACTTAGCATAGTGTCTTATAGTAGATGTTATATATTCTTATTCCCTTCTATCTCCAATCCCTGCCCTCACTCAAAAGCCAAATGACCCTTCATAGACTATATTATATCTTGCCTATAAGTGTGTCCTAGTTATTCAACACATGAAAAATTAGATTATGTATAATCCAGGTTTGTTATTAATAATTTTAATACTTAAAGTCTGTAAAATTGTCTGTTTTAAAGTTGATAAGTCTCTTAGATGAGAATATACTTTACCTTTACCATCTTGTAGGTATAGATAAACATCAGAATGTGGCAAACAATATATTGAATGAGAATTGATGGGCCTATAATGTGGCTATGAACACCTATAGACCATATCCTTATCTGTAAAAAAGGGACAGTAATATCTTATGCTAGTACCTTTCTCATGGATTTATTGTGAGGAAAACATTTTGTAAGAGCTGTATAAATGTGAGTTATTATTGTGATGACATTATTATTTTTAATTTTAAAAATACACACCTTAAAGGTAAATATGCTACTACTTAAATAGTTGGGGAAAATGGTAGATGATAGTATTGGTTGTCACCTGAGGTAATTAGTTAATCACACTTTTTTGATATGTATATATACTTAGGCTTTGTGAAAGAGACCCCTATCAACTATACCAACGATTAGAACAACAAGCAAGAGAATATGTGCTGGAAATGAAGGTTCGACTGCTCAGACATTTATCTCTGGGATCTAAAGTTAAATCAACATCAACAATACAAGGCCCACCCCAAGCACATCAATTCATCTCACTTCTCCTTGAGGAATATAGTGCACTCTGTCAGGCAGCACGCACAATCAGCTCCTTCCTTGTTACTCTGGTAAGACTGAAAAAATTGTTTAGTTATTTCTTTTTTTAAAACTTTGGAAGCTTTTCATGTTTTTTTTTTTTTTTATCCAGCAGCATTTCCTTACTACTTTCAAACTTGACAGGAAGAACATCTAGTTTATGTGCACATTTATGCACAAAACTGGTCTAGCTCTTCCTTAAACCAATTTCTTTAAAATAGGTAAGAATGCATATTGATTTTGGATTCTGCTTTGAGTCCTCATCCCCAATCCTGTTTTTTTCTTTGAATTTTAGTGTTCCTTCTTAAATTTGCTTGTTACAAAAGATCAGGGTTGAGTGTTCAGGTAATATTTTGATGAAAGAGAAGTTTTGGTTGCCCAGATAGTCTCAAGGTGCATGGATAAAGCATGATGAGTATGTAAAGTGAGAACAAAATTTATTTTAAATGGGTCAACAGATGTATTGGTTGCTACTTAATAGGAAGATATAGACTTTTCTCTGACTACAGGTTTCTATAAATTGAAAATCTTAATAAAATAGAGAAATGGCACATTTCTGTATATGAAATTTAGTCAAAGTAAGTATTTCTTTGTTAAAAGATCCATATTTTAGTCAGTTTGAAGTTTTAACAGCAGTCCTTCAGTCATACCTAGGAATTTGCTAGGCTAGAATAGGGAATTGACCTGGATAGCTGTCTCTTAGTAACACCCTTGTACCTATAATGTTTATACCTTTAGCTACCCTATACTTGGTCTTCCTTCTTCATTTTCCTGTTTTTCACACCAAATACTTCTACTTCTACCCCAGTTTTTCCCTAATCAAAATTGACAGAAGAAATCTAAATGCTCATTTGCTGAGAGAGAGAGAGAGAGAGAGAGAGAGAGAGAGAGAGAGAGAGAGAGAGCACTCTTTATCTACATACATTATGCTTTTAAGATTGCCTCAAAAGTTTCATGACATTGGTTGGAAAATTGTTCCAAGTCAGAAGTCACCAACTTTAAGTCTCAGTTTTGCTACTTACTACCTTCATGAAGTAGTTATTATTCAAGTTACTTAGTATCTTTGGGGCCTAAGTTTCCTACCTATAAAGTAAAAGGGTTGGACTAGATGATCTGTAAGGCCCTTCTCAACGTAATATGCACTTCTAGCCCAATCTGACCAAGTCTAAATTTCACATATAACCTGAGAAGATCTTGAGTCCCTACTTAACCATCTTTGTTCCGCGATGGTGATAAAGCTGTCAGGTACAGGACGCTAGACTGATTCCAGGGTTGGAGATAAATCACCATTATATTTAACCTCATCTTTATCATTATTTTTCCCTTGCCCCTACCTCAAACTACCACATTTGAATATACTTCCTGCTATTAATAGGGGAAACATGTTAATTAACAAGGTGAATTTCAACATATTTTCAAAGTGTTTTATTTCAGAAATATGAAAAAAAAAATTGGCAGTTTTAATATACAATTTATGTAGTTCTACTAAATTCACCTTATTTATTGGCTTTTTTACCTTTATGAGCAGGTGCAACTATGAATTAAAGTTTGATAACTACTTATTTTGAAGTATTTTATATTTAGTGACTAATTAATTTCCTCCACTTCTTTTAAAAAAAAAAACAAAACAACAAAGCCCTTATTCTCCAAACTGATGCTAAGGCAGAAAAAAATTGGGGAAATAAGTAGTTTGCCTAGGGTCACATATCTAGGAAGAATCTGAGGCCAGATTTGAACCTAGGATGTCCATCTGCCCTCAAGTTCTTTAAATACAAGAATTTTTTATAGTTGGTTGTCAGAGGGTTTAAAAGAAAGAAAAAAACTTGAATAATTGCCTAAAATAATCATTTCACAAAAATGAGTTATTTTTTTTGAGTATGTCTATGCTAGGTGTCATACCACTGAGAGATAAAGTAGATATTCTATAGAATCCCTAATCTTAAGAATCTTCTGGACTTAGGATGTAATCATGTTAATGAGGCATGTTGATGAACATGAGGAGAAAAGTATTTTTATTTTTTATTATTTGGAATTCAAACATTTTTATCCCCAGAATAGTAAACCCATGAATAGCAAAAACATTTTCATTATTCTTTCTGACATAGGTACAATTTTGCTACTCTGGCCATCACACCAATTTAATGTGTGCCCTGGGACAAGTCACTTAGCTTCTCTGGTTCCTTCCTCACCTTTAAGAGGAGCTATTTAAAGAACTCTTAAGAATCATGATTCTGTCAGTTGAGTAGACTATAAATGATTGCCATTTATAAATTATACATATGTGACTAAATAGTTCTCTTTGTCTTTCTATCCAGTATTTCTCTATCTCAGTGAATAGGCCATAATAAAACTTGTGTTATGATAACATTTGTTCTAGTGAAGCAGATAACTTCTACCTACCTGTCCTAGCCCTCCAACTCATCATTCCTCAAACCAAAACCCTTTCTTGACCTAACTTTTTGTTAGTGGTACCACTATGCATCCAGTTATACATTTGAAACCTTAAAGTTGTCTTTGATTTCTCCCTTTTCCCCTACTTCTCATGAAAAATCACTTTTATTTCAGCCTCAGAAATATTTCATGCATCTCTGTTTATTTCTTCTGTTGTCATCTCAATCTAGACTCTTATTGCTAGATGGATAGACCATTGCTATAACCTTTTTATAGGTCTTTTCTATTCCAGTCTGTATCTTTCCCTAGTCTGTACTTCTTACCACTACCAGAATAATCTTTTTCATGTCCTTTTTTTGTTGAAAAAACTTTTTGTTGAGCCCTTCCTTATTTATTCCTAGAAAAGGTGTAAGTCTTGCATGGTGTCTGAATCTCTTTTCAATTTGACACCACTTGGGTTTTATGTCCAGATATCTTTACATCCAATATTTTCCCTCCACATACTCTCTTCTGCAACTATATTGGACTTTTAGCCAGTTCTCAAAGAAACCCTACCCAAAACTAATGGAATTATTTTAAAATCCAACTCAAAGAAAGGTTACTTCTTTCAAGTGAATGTAATAACATAAACTAGGTAAAGAGGTTGTGAATTCTTAATTTATTGTAGAGTTTATTGTAAGAGGTAAGTCAAAGCAATAGAACTGGGCAGAGATTGAGTATTTGACAGTTCTTCCTTCTTGCCATGTAGTAGCAATTTTCTTCATTTCCTTTCATTCTCTTTACCCTCAAATATCCTAAACACCTAAACTTTCAAACTACTTATGTGAATCAGCAACATAGCATTTCCTTTCATTCTCTTTACCCTCAAATATCCTAAACACCTAAACTTTCAAACTACTTATGTGAATCAGCAACATAGACAAAGGGTTTGAGGAAGATAAGGTTGGAGCTAGGGAAAATACTACACCTACATTTTTTTTCCTTAATGAGTTCAAAGTACTTCTCTTCATTTGTTAATTCACTTTATAGAGACTCAACTTTTAACTTCCTGAACACACTTGGGAATTTATTTCTAACTGTACAGTTTTTAAATCAAACCTCACAATGTGGATACTTGTCATTTTTTATTCCATCTGATTGGATTTTGTTCTGGGTATTGAATTTCTTCTGTTAAAAGTTAACTTGAAAATATCTAAATTATCTTTGATACATTCTGATATTGTCATTATTTTGAGGAAGTTACTTTAGATAATTTTTGAAGTCTTTCTAGCTCTAGATCTGATAATATAAATATCCTACCTTAAAAATTAAGGTTTTTCTTCATTAGAAAATAAAGAAATTCATCTTTCTCTTCATCAGGGGTGTTTATTTTTGTATCATTGAACCCCATTGCCATTCAGATAAGCACCTTCACAGAATTGTTTTTAAATTAATAAAATAAAATGCATAGTATTATAAAGGAAACTAATTATATTGAAATATAGTTAACAAAAAAAAATTTTTTAAGGGAAAAGTTCTCAGGTTCCAGTTTAAGAACCTGTGCTTTCTCTACTTCTTTAACTCTTCCTAATTTCTCCTTTGCATTCGTGAGCTTCACTGCTTGTCTCTTAGCATAGAAAACACAACTGCATATAGAGGCAGGCAGGAGATATAACGACAGGCAGTCAGTGCTCCAAGGAGTTGTGGATAACAGAGTTGGAAAAGTAACTGGGAGCTGGGTTGTGGAGTGCGTTAAATGCCTTGCCAAAGAGATCTTTTATTGGATTATACCATAGAATGGTATAATTGGACTTACATATTATAAGGATAGATTAGAGAGATGGGGCACCAATTGGAGACTGTTAGATTAGTCTAGATACAGTATTGAGAACTGCACTCACTCTGGATCAGAGGGCCTTTGTTGAGATGCTACCTCTCTTACTAAGTCATTTATTCTACCTGGAAGTTTCATTATCTTGACAATGTCATTAGACTAGTTAACTCTAAAGTCCTTCCTGGAGCTAGATCTATGGGCCTGAGATAGAGATGGTAAGTGGGAGTTACATGGAGTTGATTGGATGCAAGCAGTGTTTTCAAGGTGAAATCAAGAAGATTGACAACTTTTTGCTTACGAGAGCTAAGAAAGGGGAAAGTCAAATACGGCTCCAATATTTGAAGCCTAAGTACTGGGAAGATGTTGATGCCATTAATTATGATAATATAGAAGTTGAAAGAAACAACTAATATTTAAGATGAAATTCAATTGTGGAGAAAATAAGATGAATTCAATTGTGGACATTTGAATTTAGAGACTGGCAGAAAATCCAGGTAAAGGTGTTTGGCAAGCAATTGGAACTACAAGAATATAATGTAGAGGAAAAATCTGTGAGTGGGGTGTTTATAAATAAATAACTCCCCACCCTGTAAAAGGTCTGCTTGAAAGAGAATGTAGAAAAGAGAGAATAGAGAACAGAGGCTTGGGGTATACCTACATTTTCCAGATGTGAGGAAAAAAATAAATCAGGAAAAGTGACTGAGTACAGTGGTTAGAGAAACAAATGACCAAACCACATGATACATAAGAAAATGTTGCTATATTTAGAGTCAAAGAACTTGGATTTGAATCTCAATTCTGTCACTATCTCCTGTGTGACATTAAGCAAATCAGTTCTCACCTCTGGGGCTCAGAGTCCTCATCTCTGAAATGAGTCAGTTAGATTAGATAGCTAAAGTTTGCAAAATACTTTTTATATGTTGTCTCACTTTACTTTTACAATCCCATAAAGTTGGTGTTATTACTATAGTAGCTTATAATGGAAAGAGAGAGTATTGTACTTGGACTTCAGAAGATCTGGGTGCTCTTATGTCTAATGGATCCACAATAATTAATTTCCTGTTGTAAAATATATCATGTTTATTTCAGTAGAAATTTGATGTGGTTTTTTTTCCAGTTAACACATTTATTAATGCACTTAATATGGTCAACATAACCTTAAAACTTTTAGTTGCTTGTGAGAGTTTGTGTTAAGGAAAATTATTTCAGACAGGAATATTTGATTTCATTCCAGCACCAATATTTTAGAATATGATGGCTTCAAAAGAAGTAAACTTAAATTACATAGAAAAAAATGTTTGCTAAAGCCAGTAAACACTATTACATTCATGTATTGTTTTCCTCAGTTTCTTCATACATGATCTCATTTGAACTTTTGATTGTAGGAAATAAAGTTTGGAGGAAGGATTTATTTAAGCTTCTTAAGAGAAACAACTTTTCCCAAGCATTGAAAAAATTCTTTAAAAGTATCCATTTATATTTATAATTGATATACTAATTATATTCTCCTATATTGTTGAAGAAGATAACTTTAAAGCCCTTATAATGTAAATATTTGGTTAGTTTAGTGCCAGTTAGTGTTTCTTCTTGAGAGTAATTAAGGTATATTTTTAAAAATCCGTTCTTGAATTGGCTGCTTACTTCTTAATCTAAAATGATATTTAACCCTGGTGTGTCTGTATTGATTTGTCAAGTGATTAGACTTTAGTCTTGGTGGGTTGTTTCCTTTTTTTAAATAGATTACAAATGTAAATTGTACAAAAATGATTGCAAAATAAAATGCTCTAGGCTAAATTTAGGTTCAAATTATTTTCGTGCCTGTATTCTTTCCACAAATATTTTAATAAGCACTTATTTTGTGGAACCCACACTGGAGTAAGTGCTACAGTTACAAAGATAAATATGGCAGAGATTTGTTGTCTGAAACTTACAATCTAATGAAACAAAAGAATTTATATATAAATAGTTGGTAAATAGGAAAATGAGAAGTTTGAAGACCAAGTGCTAAAAGACATTGGAGTAAGAGATCATCTCATAGGGCAGGCTTGTTGGGGAAGTCAGCACTCAATAAAAGAATGAATAACATTTATTAAGCATTTACTGTATGCTAAGCATTGGGGATACAAATAGAAAAGTGGTAATAGTTCCTACTCTTAAGGAATTCATATTCTAATGGAAGAACCAATACATACAATTTTCAATTGTAAATTGAAAAGTTTAATGGTCCTTAGGATACAGTGGCAAAAACAGATGATAAATTTGTCTTCTTTAATGTCATTTCTACCAATATAATCATATCCTTTTCTTATGTAAAACTAATTGACAGTGCCAAAGACTTTTGTAGTGAGGTTAGGACTTAAGAAAAGGGAGGAAGTTTGGAAGAAGCCCATATTCTTGGACTGAGCAACCTCATGTACAAAATGGTTAACAGAATGGAACCGAGAGAAATCCAAATATTACAAGTAAATGAGCTGACTCTTTATCCTCTCATTAGAATAATCTGGGTGGAAAAAAAGGGTAAAGACATGAGAGTAATTACTATCAGAGTTGGCAGTTAGGAAGAGAAAGGATGTGAAAAAGACTAGACAGACAAAATTGTTAAGATAAGACTATATGGAAGGTGAGAGAGAGAAGGAAGAGTCAAAAGTGATCATCTCAAATTTGGAAGAAATGTTAGCTCTATCTATATGTAATTCACCCTATACCTATTAAAGAATTCCTTCTACAGTACAGCCAACATGTACTTATTCTGCCTATGTTTGACTCACCAGTGCAAGGGAACCTTCCAATTCCAGAGAAAATCCATTAAGTCTTAATTACCTCTTTGTAACTTCTGCCTCTTGCTAATAGACCTACTCAAAAAAACAAGCAGAACAAGTTTAATCTGTCTTTTATTTGACAACCCATCAGATATTGGAGACAGCTATCATGTCCCTTTTAAGTTTTCTTTTCTCACCCTTAAACATCTTCATTTTTTTTTTTAGTGATCCTTATATGGAATGGTCCTAAATCCATTCACTGCCCTGGTTATCCTTTAGTTTATTCTAGTGACTGGGTTGTTAGCACCCTATTTCAAGTGAAATAAAGTTAGAGGAGTTTTGAAAAAGAAGAGAATTAGTTCAGTTTTGGACATAGAGAGTTTGACATCATTTAGAAGCCTTAAAATAATATTCTTAAAGAACAATCTGATCTTGTTAGATCTTTAGTGACTCCTTATTCCCTCTAGGATAAAATAGAAATTCTTTTTTGCATTTAAAGTCATTCACAACCTGATCCCAATCTAACTTTGTTTATATTACTCTCCTCATACTCCATGTTCCTTCTTTCTATTTCCCATCTCCTTTTTATTGGCTGTCCTTTATATCTGGAAAATCTTCTCCTAATTTTCACTCTTTAAGATCCCTTATCTCCTTCAGTTCTCAATGGTTCAAGAACCACCTTCTATATGAAGCCTTTCCTAATTTCCCAGGTATTATAGCCCTCTCTGCCCATATTACTATTTCTTTATTCTGTATATACTTATTTATGTACTTGTTGTCTTACCTGAGATCATATAAGCTTCTGTTTGATTTTTGTCAAGCACAGTGTCTGACATATAGTAAATACTTAGTAATCGATTCTTTCTCTGACCCTTTAATCTGACCTTCAAGGCCTTGTATAATTTTGACTCTATATTATCTTTCTCCAAAATCCATTTGCCCTATAGCCATATTCACTTACTAGAACTTCTCTATACATGGCCATAAATTTCCCTGCCTTTTCTTGTATCATTCTGCCTACTTTTATTGCTATTCCTCCTCTTTTTTTTCCTATCAAAATCCTGCCTTTCCTTCAGGGACCCCTTCAGATGGCAGCTCTACCATAAAGCCTTCCCTGATAACCTGTAGCCAGCCATAACTTCTTTCATTCCTTGTATTGTTTCCTCTGACACCATACATTCTACCTTGTATTATCTTCCTTAGCTCCTTTCTCTCTACTAAATTACAAGTCCCTTAAGGTTATAGATCATGTCTTTTTACTTTACTGTTATTCTTGCAGTACCTAGCACAGGGTTTTCCACATGATAAGTACTCAAATATTTGAATGAGTGCAGTATAGATATTATTTTTTCTCTAATAAACATGCCTGACCACTTATGTGGCAATCATCTTTTTCACTGTATTTTTTTCCTGATAACTTTTAATTGGAAAAGATTTCATTAGTCATATCACCTGACCCATAACTCTTCCATAGATACATATTGACCTTCTTTGTGAGACATTCTTTTTGGTGCTGTAGGCAATATATTTAAAATCCGAAAGGGACCAAGAGGTCATCTTGTTCAACCCTCTTATAGAGCTTTACTTATGTGATTTCCCTATGGTTACTGAATTAGTAATTAGCAGAGACAGAATTTGAAGCCATATCTTCTTAGTTTACTAAATCGTGCATTTTCCCTATGGAATCATTGCCTCCTAAGTCAAGGTCTCTGAACTAAAGTTCTTTATGATCTTGTAAAATTAAACTACTCTAACCAGAAATATTGAAAGAAATTATAATTTAAATGAAAAAGCCATAAATTTTTTTTAAACCCTTACCTTCCATCTTGGAGTCAATACTGTGTATTGGCTCCGAGGCAGAAGAATGGTAAGGGCTAGGCAATGGGGGTCAAGTGACTTGCCCAAGGTCACACAGCTGAGAAGTGTCTGAGGTCAGATTTGAACCTAGGACCTCCCGTCTTTAGGCCTGGCTCTCAATCCACTGAGCTACCCAGCTGCCCCTGAAAAGGCCATAAATTGAACCCCTAGTACAGTATTGAGTGTATGGTTAGGGAATTGATATATAAATACTTGTTGAGTTTAAAATATTAGCATTTTCTAACTTGGGTTTCCTCGCATTTCTTTTCAACCCTGAATGTTGTGATTTTATATGGTCACAGAATCAGCTCTACCATTGTTAACATTTTTTCATAATTAACTTTAGGTGGTAATAAAAACTCACATATTCTCAGGTCTTTGTAATTGTGTAGGTACAATGATATTGATAGTAATTTCTAACTAAAGGTAAAATAAAGTAATTAAAACCTGATTTTAAGTTATTTTCTTTCTTAAACATGTTGTATGCATCTGTGCAGTTTCACTATGACTATTTTCTGTTAAGAAATGACCAATCAGGTTTTATCCTAGATTTCTCTTTCCTTTCAATCCAAAATGCTTGAAGGAAATTGTTCTATTCTTAATTATAGGTAAATGATGTTGGCTATTACCAGAAGTTTTGAGATTAACCCAATCCTGTGAAACTTTTATCCTCCATGGTAAATCAGTAGAATTATTTCTCAGTCTAGTGATAAATCTCCATTACAGTTTTTCTCTTAGTTATTCTTTTTTTTTCTCCCTTTTTATCAAAAGGTGATACACTCATGAAATAACCTGTGGTGTTGATCTGTGAGAACTCTGACATTCCAAGAATCTGTTTTTGTGTATGAAATTAGATTTTATTCTCTTAGACTGATGGGTTGAAATAGTCATTAAAATCCAGAGGCATTCTGTTGGCCAATTTTCTTCTCAGTTTTTGTAACAGTTAATTGGTAGAAGTATGGAGAGATTGTTGGACTTCTTATTGGTTTTTCTTGCCACAACTGAGGCAAGGGAAAGTGGTGTCACATAGAGCTTGTTGTTAGCTTACATCGGTTGAGTAAATAGAATGGACCCTTCTAAGGGATAGACTTTTGAAAGAGTATATCATCTTGTAACTTTTATAAATTTCAGTGTCAGGTTTCTTGTTCAGAGCATAGTTTATAACTTTAGGGGGGAAAAGTCTTAGACCTCCAACCATTTTTTCTTGGTGAAGTTGTGACTGATTTTCCTTCCTTTCAAAGGAGTCCAGCTATTTGGAGAGGTTCAAGAACAAGCATTAAGACTTTTTGCCCCTGTGCAGGTGAAGAGACACCAAACCAAGATCAGCATGGAGAGACTATGGTCAGTATAGAAAGCTCCTGTTAAAAAACTTAGCCCAAAACAAACATACACCTAGTCTTTCCTCTAGGCAGTGCAGAAACTGAATTCCTTTGATATATAGCTTCAAGAGATTGCTATCTAAAGTTAGGCCTCCTCAGCTCTTTAGAGACAGACCATTTTAAGAAACTAATAAAGATTAATTTAGACCATGTTGCCATAGTAAATTGATAGCAGTTTATTTTTAAGGGGTTTTTTGATCATGTAGTCTAATACATTTAAATAGACTGCAAATAATATGATAATGAGTCAATACTTTTAGTTAGATACGTTAAGTAAAATATAGCAGAGATCTACTACTTATATGTTTGTGTTTCCTAACAGACCATTTACCTAGTCAAGGGCTTGAATAATAAATATATGCTCTTAGTAGCATTTCATTTTGTCTTTTCTTTAAGAGTAGCCAAAGTAATGGAGCTTAGATTATACAGTTTTAAGATTATTTATCTTTGTATTCTTTAACTTTTGTTCATTCATCAAAACAATGGTAGCTTTAAAAAATGAAGTTCTCAGTTTTATATTATTCTATTTCTTATTTAAACTTCTGTTACTTTCAAGGGAACAGTTTGCATTGTTTGATTTAAATGTTAATATGGACCAAGAAGACATGGAATTTTTACCTTAGCTGATGAAATTAATATGAGTAATTTATGTAAATATCGATCATTAGATATTGTAGCAGGATGACCATAGTTCTAGAAGCTGGTTTCTTTAGTTTAACTAGAAAAGGAATTGAAACTGCAACATTCTTGATTCATCTTTCTCTTGGCATCAACAGTGCTATCTGCAATTTAATCATTTACATAGATGTGTCAGTATGGATGTTGTTCCATCTGTTGAACTTAGCACCTTAGAACTTAACACCTTCATATATAATGGCAGCCTACCAAGATACCTAAGTCTAACCTTGCTTGATGGTCAATCTACATGGACTTTCCTTCTACCCATGAAATTTGGAAGGAATACCCTTTTATGTCATAAGATTTCCAACATTATCTACGAAAAAAAAAGTTCAAAAATTATTTTGGCAGCATCCGAATCATCTCATTGTTTTCCTTTTATTAGCAGCACAATTTACTAGACATCTTAGCATTGTTTCTTTTACTGTCTTGTTAGTAGTTGTCTTCAAATCATTGTATAACTTCAATCTCTGGTATTCTACAATGGACATGAATTTTGCATGGTGCTATATATATATAGGCAATATGAATTGTATCATTTTTCAATGGCCTTACAAAGCTGCTTCTCTGCTAGTGATACTCCCTTTTTCCTGACTTTGGCAACACCTACTTAAAGGGACCAGGATAATTTCAGGTACTTAACTAAAATGTTGAAACTTTTCAAGAAAATGTTTTTGTGCTTCATGTAATAGTCTTCATTGCCAATCTCATAGAAAGCAGAAATGGTTGAGGTCACATTTGTTCTATTTATTTTACCCAATCATGCTACGACAGCAGGAAACCAGTTTTAAAGTTATGCTCTGATATACCTGAAATGTACCTCATACCTAAAAGGTGGTAATAATCAAGAAATCTAGAATTAACTTCACAAGACAGCAGGATTTTGGACTTTTATAAAACATTTCAACAAAGACTTTTGATATGTCTGCTTTTCCATGATGACAGTGGAATTGAATTAATTTCTTAGAGAGAGTGGGAAATAAAACACCTTAGTTTTCTAGGAAGTTACTTCATCATTGACTAGAGATCTGCTTTTGCTAGACCTGTATCTTGACTTCTAAGTTTTCTCTCTGAAGAAATGAAATGGATTTTACTTAAACTCCAAATTTAATCTGCCAAATTTTTAAATGTAACTTTAGTGAAGTGTTTTTCTATATGCTTCCTCTTGAAAAAAAGGTTTCTCATAATTGAAGTGTGTTCAAGATTGAACTTCTTATAGAAGACATTCATCGGGTTACAGATGGTTAAAATAAAGTGCTGGTAAAGTCAAGATTTCCATACCTGAAAAGATCTTGTGAAAGGAATATGTAAATAGTTTTAGGATATGCTTTACTGATAATGGATCAGTAAGATCAAATACATATGTGAAGGACAGCACTTTATTATAATTATAGCAATGTACAGCCATGTCTCATCTTCAGGACTGATTATCTTTTTTTATGGAAATATCTGGGTGTCTCTTTTCTCCCTTTTGCTGCCAGTCTTTTAGTCCATTTAAAACATTTTAAAAATGCCTTTGCCATTTAGTGAAAACAAACAGGTGGAAAAGCAGAATATAGGTGAAAGAACATGTGAAAATTATTGACAAATTAAGATTTTTCTGTGGACTTGTTTTTCACACCAACTAACTTATCCTTTATTACTGAAGTAACAAAAATGATAGCATGCTACTGGACTGAATTTTCCTTCAATCTACTATGTGTGTTTTGCAAGGGTGGGACTTGCTGACTTGCTGAAAACACCACATTTTGCTTCTGGACTAGTGTACTCTCTCATTCATATGTTTAGTCATACTTCTTGAAATATCATGGTAATGGCAAAGAAGCCCCAGAGTGTAGCCAGCCCACCAGCATTCCAGACATACTTGTTTCAACTCATCTGGTTAGATAGTAAAAATGTGAAAAGCTCTATTAGAGCAGGGAACCTAAACAAATTGCCAGTGGTGATCTATAGTTGAAGAAGTCTATGTAGAGACAACAATGGGCAGCATTGTCAGTTTCTAAAACTATTCATAGTTGAACAAGGAATAATATAAAGTGGACAGGCACAATTTGACAGGATCATATGTGCAACTCTTAATTCAGAAGCACAACTTCAGACAGACCAGCTATTTGCAAAAACAATATCCATATCTTTAGGAGGAACATTAGTATTAAAGGTTATATATCAATGATTTCTACTATTGAAACAATACTAACAGTTCTATGATCTTAAGAACAAGAGGCAGTGATGGATTAATTTTAATATTATTTGTGATGATGATATAAACTCAAAAGATCTTTTAAGTGATTAAATGAATGTAATTCATTAATCTAATTAAAGAAACAGAAGATCTTATCTTTTGAGGAAAGAGAATTTCATTGGATAAGGAGCTTTAGTCTTTCAGCTTAGTACAGTTACTAAAGAGATGGAACTATAAAGTAGCTCTAATATTTAAGCAAATAATTTCTTTTATGTTCTAGTGTTGTTAGTATTATACAATTTTAAACTATATTTGAATTGTAGGGCTTTTTTAAAAAAAGTACCATAAGAAATAATCTATTGATATTTTTGAGATGTTTTTAAAACCACAAAGAAATTTTAATGTTTTAAGAATGTTAGTTTTTTGTTTTGTTTTGTTTTGTTTTTGAAGAATGTTAGCTATTTCAGGGTGAATTGCCTAGCCCATTTTTAGATAGCTGGCAGTGAATTCTCACTCACACACACACACACACACACACACACACACACACACACACACACACACACACACACACACACACACACACACCCCTAGGTAAATTAACATAAAGTGGGTAAGCAGGTATTCCCATATTTTTGACATCTGGTTATTTTGATGTTTCTTCACCCATTTAGTATATTTTGTGTGTGCTTGTATGTGTTTTGTTTTGTTTTGTTTTTTAACTAGGAGAATGAGCATTTGAAAAAATTCCAGGTGACATGGGAACTGCACAATAAACACCTCTTTGAAAATTTGGTCTTTTCTGAACCACTTCTCCAGAACAGCTTGCCGACACTGCTTTCACAGCTCAGGTATTTGTTTAATATGCATAAGAAATTACTATGCAGTAACAATAGTACTCTTTTATTTGCCTTTCATTCAGTACAGTCAGAAGATCTCTTAGGGGGAAGGAATAAGGCTTATTTTAGTAAATTATTGTTAAATATTATTTGCCCCATTTCTAATTCAGTCGTTCTTAAAAAAAAACAAAAAACAAAAAACATTTTTATCCCTTTTTTACTGAAACCTCTTTAGGCCTAAAATCTCTTCCAGTAAAATGAGATTGAACTGGAAGATCTCTCTAAAGTCCCTTCAAACTCTTAAGTTCTAAGATATCTCTCTAGTCTTGCTTCCAACATTGCCAAATCTTACCTTTTAAGAGATTTCGCACCCTTCCCCCCCCCCCCCCCCCGCTTCCTCTCCCAGTGTCATCTATCTTCCCTAACTCCTTCCATTCATACAGAAACAAACATGTATTTATACATTCCTAAACAGTTTCTTCCTTTAAAAAAAAAGTTTCAAGGAAAATTAGTGGAAAAAAACAGTGAGGAAATAATACTTTGCTTTCTGTTTAGTCCTTTTTGACTTTGCATCATTCCTTTTATTCTAGCCCTTCTTCCCTTTTTCTTCTCTCTTCTATTCTTCTCCCAAAATAATTATCATGTTAGGTGAAGTGTTGAGATTTGGAACTGTGTGCCCTGGTTAGGAATTCCACAGAATATTACAGGGAATAATAAAATGAACCAGAAAGAATTGAAGTAATAAATGTTCTAAAATAACATTTTTGAATTTTTTCTGAATCTCAGCTTTTTTTTCCTTTATCTTACTTGATGTTTATGAAATTAATTAATAACAAAGTAAAGT
Source organism: Gracilinanus agilis (assembly GCF_016433145.1). Taxonomy (NCBI): domain Eukaryota; kingdom Metazoa; phylum Chordata; class Mammalia; order Didelphimorphia; family Didelphidae; genus Gracilinanus; species Gracilinanus agilis. Next base: position 220,712,481 of record NC_058135.1, on the reverse strand, counting down.
ATCATGAATTTTTCTTATTTTGGACTAAGTAAACTTCATCTTAACCTGGCCCACATTGAATTGATTTCCTGATTTAATCTCAGTGTTGAGGTTTTAATGTACAAAAATTTCCTTAACATTAATATGTTAAAAAACTTAACAGTAAATCACATGCAAATCTTAAAATATTGTTGAGTTCATGTTAGTTTCAATAGCTGTGATAGTGATGATATTAATAAAATTGTCCAGTATTCATTCATTTACTTTTCTGGTTCTTTTCTTTTTTAAGTATGCCAGTAAAATGGAATACTAATAATTTTTTTGCAGTACCAACATTGTAAACTTCTAATAATCTAAAGAGAAAAAATGTTCAATCTAATCAGTGTACTGTAAGAATTCCTGCTTTACATATATAATTTTGCATAGCAGTATACTGTTTATTTGCCAGAGTCTGTCTCAAATACATTGATGTTTTTCATCATTCCTTCTGTCAATACTTAATGCTGTTATTACTGAGAGAGAACACTTATTTTATTTTCGCCTTTGGACTTCAGCGAAACTTTGTCTTGCAAAATACCTTATACATAATTTTTGGGTGCTAGTTAACCCAGAATGAGACAAGGAAACATATCCTCCCCACCCCCAGCTTTGCTCCCAATGTAATCACATCTTTATTTTATAACTCAGAAAAGGAGACAAAATTTGTTATCTTGCAGGTAAAGGAAACCTGTATCAGTGAGTAAGGGCTGCAAAGATAGTGTTTTATTTGATGTTTTAGTTTTTTTCAGATTGTATCTGAGTCTAGAACTAAAGCTGTAGAAATTGGGTTCAGGATTTATCGTGAAAAGGAGGACTGTAGAAACTGAGAAAACAAAGATAACCATGATAGAAAGATTGTCCTGGTAAAAACCTCTATAATCCATAGATCGTGGCTAGAGAAGGTAGGGTATTTATATTTCTGAGTATTGTTATCAGCTTTTGAGTGACTATTTGGTACATATCACTATGCACCAAATTTGTACAACATTAAGAAGATATGGATTCTACACTGAAAGTAATTTTTCAGTCTTCAAGTCTTTTCATTTTGCAAATAAAAGCCACTTAGTTTAGACTTAGTCATATACGAATGACCTTAAATTTAAGATGAATATAGTTGGTGCTTTTACCAGCGCCCCTTCAGTATTTCTCTGTGCCTGCCTGTTCATTTCCCTTTTATCATTACACACTATTCACTTCTGCCTGTTGCCTACCTACAGTGAAATTCATACTCAGAAATTAGAGAATTGATTAATCTTTAGCAAATTCTAAGCTTTTTACACTACAGTGATGGTTCTCTCCAGTCTTTAGCTAGGTTTCAGCAGAATTGGAAAAGGTTCCATGCATTTGTTTTATTTTGGTGACTCTGTGCGTCCTTACAAGGTCACTTGGTATGAAAAGAGCTCTGAGTTTGAAACCAGAGGAGCTGGGTTTGAACTTGCTCTGTCAATTGTTAGTTTTATGATTTTATGACCTTGAACAAGACCCTAAACTTCTCTGTTCCTCAATTGCTTCACATGTAAACTAAGGTGAGCAGAGAATCTGGAAGGTCTGAATCTATTATCTTATGATATGATGGTACTCTCGAATTGTTGGCATACCTCATCCAGACTGACATGTGTCTTTTAAATCACAGTAAAAACTTAAGATGTCATTTCTGCTTGAAAATTCTCTATCATGATTTCAATTAGTCTCATCCTTTAGGTTTTCCATGCTTAGGTCTTTAAGTTATTTTACCATACCAAGAATTTTGCAAAATATGGTGAAGACACAGACTTTGTATTAGAAGAACTTATAATCTTAATAAGGATAATAATTGTCATTTCTATAATGGTATAAAGTTTGCAGAGTGCTATACATATGTTATCTCATTTGAGCTATAAAACAACCCCATTTTAAAGATGAGAAAGCTAGAACCAAAACTAAGTGATTTGCCTGTTGTGACAGCTAGCATTAGAGGCAGGACTTGAGCCCAGGTCTTCCTGATTTAGAAGTCTGGCACCCTCTTATTATGCTGCCTCTTGTATGCAGCTATTCAAAAGAGACAAGACATAAGATCCCAAATAAATTAGATAGAATTTATTTGAAATTATGTTTCATAGCATTAATCCTCACCCTTAGTTATAATAACTAAAATTTCTATAGCATTTTGAGGCTTATAAAATTTTTCTTGGTAACAGCCTCCAAGCCTTTAAAATGCTAGTTTATATATTATCCATGTTATACATTAGAAAACTGAAACTGAGAAAAGAAAATAAGAACCTTCCAGCCCCCCTTTTTCACCTCCAACAATGAATAGTACAGGTATCAAAGAGGAAAAAAAAAAAACCTCTGTATATTCCTTTAATTTAATTTAGGCATACAAAATTTACCTTCAGTATCATTTCCTTATCTAAGCAATTGATTGTTAAAATTGTTAGTATTTTGCTTTTTATTTTTCGTTGTTTTTCTTTTCCTCTTTCCCTCCCCCCCTTTCCATTCTTTTTATTTTAAATGGACACTATAAACTCATCTCCCTTTTAATATTGGAAGATGAAAAAAACTTTTCTGTGGCTTAAACTAAGTACATCCTAAATTAAGTTGATTTTTTTTTTTTTTTTACTTATAGCCCTTAATTGAATCAAAACTTCAAATGTGTTTCCTCAGCCCACATTCCCAGGTTGGGTCAATGGATCTTAATAGAAAAGACTCCTTCCTTTTAGTGGATAAAACAGAACTTTATTAGCATTCTGCAAGATTTTAGGAAATAATATGAATGCTCTATTTCTTCTGTACTATATTGTACTTTGATGTGTCATTATGGTATGAAGGAATCTCTAAGACTGGGATGATGGAATGTAAACCCCATTATCTTCTACTAATCTGAAAAGACTTCATGTGTTGCCTAACAACCAATCTGGTTAAGGTTGAAAAGGTTCATCTCAAGATTGGCCATGGCGGCAACTCTGAAAAACCTACACGTGTCCTTGAAATCTCTTTTTTGATTTGATTTTTTTTCTTTAAATAACTAAAGTTTTTGGTTACTTATATCCACTTTTTTTTTTCCTACCAAAAGATTGTTTGTCTTTCAGACTTGGAACAACATCACATGATTCCTGTAGTGAAGATATGTATAGTACCTTATTACAAAGGTATCAGCTCTTGGAAGAAGAGATGGGTCAAGTTGCTGAAGAATGGCTTGAATGCCAGAAAAGAATAGATGATTATGTAGATGAACAGGTGAGACTTTTATAATCATTTTTCTACTTAATAATATCTGTTGTGTACACATATGTTTTCATTGTGTATAATTATATATTAATGTGTAGTATGTATACATGAATAAATCAATCTATTTTTATAAATATACATCTAAAATAATGGCAGTCATTTCAGGGAAAATTCCAGAGTGATTTCATTTTGGAGTATAGAATTAAAGAAAATTGATGTTGAGTTAAGGCACTAAAAATGTCAAGAAAGACAGCCCACACTTACCATAGAAGCTTAATCTTTCCTAACTTACTACTTTGATTTTCTTTTGGGCACTTTTACTGCTACTAATGTACATATGATAATATCCAGGTTCCATCTCTTGTTAGGTTTTGTGTATGTTTTATGTATACATACATATATACATTTATTAGGTTTTATGTATACATACATACGTAATTTATATCAGTTTTGCAATCCAGATGGTAAGTAGTAGTACATGAGTACAGAGGCAACTAGGTGATTCATTGGATTGAGATCCAGGTCTGGAGACAGGAGGTAATGGGTTCAAATGTAGTCTCAGACACTTCCTAGCTGTGCGATGCTGGGCAAGTTACTTAACACCCTTTGTATGGCTTTAATCACTCTTCTGCCTTGGAACCAATATACAATATTGATTCTAAGATGGAAGGTAAGGGTTTTTTTATTTAGAAAAAAGATGTATCTGAGATCAGATTTGAACCCAGGACCTCCCATCTCCAAACCAAGCTCTCTCTTCATTGGATCACCTACCTTCCCCTTGTTCCTCCTTTCTTATGATTTCTTAATATCCCCTTAAATTCATAAACCAAGGAGGCAGCTGGGTAGCTCAGTGGATTAAAAGACAGGCCCAGAGATGGGAGGTCCTGCGTTCAAATCTGGCCTCAGATATTTCCTAGCTGTGTGACCCTGGGCAAGTCACTTAACCCCCATTGCCTAGCCCTTACTACTCTTCTGCCTTAGAACCAGTACCCAGTATTGATTCTAAGATGAGGGTAAGGGTTTAAAAATTCATAAACCATAATTTGTCTAACCCATTCCCTACTCTGATGTCCCCAAAAAGTAACTGCCATGAATGCCATGTGATGCCTTTCTTTGTGACTTAGTCCTTGTTGGGGACATATATCACAGTTTTCATTATGTCCCCACTATACTGCAGGTGGTGTTTAATAAATTTTCATTAAACATAATTGAATTGGACTGAAATGAAATGAATGATGGTACTGCCCCATTGTTGGAATCAAGAAGAGTACAGTTAACTCTGGGAAAGGAGTAAAAATAAAAATAAATCTTGCATGCAATACTCNTATATATATATATATATATATACAAACACATATCTACCTTCTTAACTCCGAAATTTAAGCAGCATCAGTATAGGGTGAAGAGATTAAAAGGAATTAAAGGAAATGAGGTGAATCACTTAGCCTGTTTATTCCCCATGTTTCTCTAGAGGTGATGTGAATTATCAAATGATGGGATAAATATGGCCTGTATAATCTGTATAAAGCCTATACCTATTACAAATCAAAAAGGAACAACTTGAACATTTGGAAAGGCACTAGAAAAAATAAGTATTTTAACCACTTTGCTAATATTTCTAGACTCCCTACTTCTACTAGCTTAGTCTCCACTACTTTGGGGCTTAAATATGAGTACCATTGACTTCGGTTTTGAACAATGATACATGGATAACCCAGTGGAACTGCTTGTCAGCTCTGGGAGAGGGGAGGGAAGAGGCAAGGGGGTGGGGGTGGGCGGAGAATCATGAATCATGTAACCATTGGAAAATATTCTAAATTTAAAAAAAAAAAGAGTAGAGTGGCATACACAGTTTTGGGAGTATTGTGCTCTGTAAGCCCTTTTCTTTTAGAACAGATATGGGGTTGGCAGAGTTCTGATGTAGATACTGGTATCCTGACAGATAGCTGGATAAATCCACAGAACTTAATGCCATCTCAATACAATGGGGTATGCCTTTTTATTCATTCTTCCATGTAAGTACTACTTTCATAGGTCACATGCCCCTCACAAAATTGTTAAAATAATTTACAAGTATATCATTTGTTTATAAAATGTATACAAATTTCTTTGTTTTGACATTTTAATCTGCTAACCAACTGTGTAATGATCACTCTCTCTATATTTAACTAGGTCAGTTCTCAGGCAAGAGGCTTTTAGCTTGTCATCAAGCATAGTGGGAGCTTTTCCAACTTGATGCCAGAAAATCAAACTTACTTTCATCCTGTGATGAGGAAAGAAAGGGAACTCCAGTGGAATCCGAGAATTTAGGTTCAAGTGTACTGCTATTTAGTATACATGTGGGCAAGTCACTTAATCTCACTGAGACTCATTTGTCTTCATTTCCAAAGTGAGGGTTGGATTTCATGACTGCTTTTCCCTTCCAATATGATTCTCTGATTTCTCTAATAGTGAGTACTTCAACCTTTGAGTGAAGAATTAGGGTTTCAGAGCAGGTTTTTGCCCTGATGATATATCATTTAAATAGTTAATTAGAATCACTAGGAATTTCAAGTGTCATACACTTTAAATTAACTTGGTAATTTAGCTGATTGTTATTTTTTTTTATTATGCCTAAAAGTTGCACCAAAGAATTAGCAACACATAGAGTATTTCTTAAATAAGATTTTTAATGTGTGGTGCTATGTGCTTTGGAACCAAAGACTCTTGAGTTGAAGTTCCATCTCTATTTTTACTACTTCTAAAAGTAGTAAAGTTTACTGAAACAAGTCTCTTAACCTCCCTGCACCCCCATTTCCTCATCTGTATGTTGGAAGACTAGATAAGATTGCTTCTGAAGTTTTTTTCAACTCTAGAAATAAAATTCAGTGTTTTTTTTTACATATACATGTATATTTTTCCATGTAAGAAAAATATTAATAAAGATTTTTAAATCATTTCAAGAAAATGTTGGATCAAAATGCTGAGTAGCATATTTTTATCATTATAGTTTTGATGTTCATAGATTGTATATCATTTCGAAGAACTAAGCAGCCTGGAAATGACTATATTAACATAAATAGTAATTTTCATGTGTTCTGTTACTTAGATGGCAATGAAAACCAAACAGCGCATGTTAAAAGAAGACTGGGAATTTTTTAAACAAAGACGGTTTATTGAAGAACAGGTAATAAATATCGTGTACCTAATGGAGAAGAAGTTTTGGTTGACAAAGTAATTTACTTATTAGTAAAGTACATGGCTATTTCTTACCAAGACATGGACATGACAAAAAGACTGCTTTTTATTGCATTTCTGGCAGGTTTTTTTACAGTATATAAATTTAGAACTTTTAAGGACATTGAAGATTATCTAGTCCAGCTTGTTCAATCTTATTCATGTGTTCCTAATTGAGGGGAAACTAGTGAAATAATTCTTGAAAATATGTTACAACTTAAATATTTAGTTTTTCCAAAGATCATTATTTGAATTTCTTATATATTTTGAATACTATACTGAAAGTTTCTCATAACATTATGTTTAGTCATCATGATTTGAGGCCAGCTTATAGTTGAGGTCTTTGTAATAGTTAAGTGATTAGGTGATTCTAAGATAGATTTATTTTATATTCATTGTCATTCAATAGTGAAGTTTTTAGTGAATTTACATTGCAGAATTCTCTGTCCTGTACTTAGCATTCATCCAGAGAATTATAACAAAAATTTTATTTATTGAGAAAATAATTTTAATTTTAATTAATAATAATTTGTATAATTTGTAATATTAATAATGAATTAAATTTATAATTGTCCTGTATTAAGAAGTAAAGAAACAAACTGGGAAAAATCAATTTATATTTAACATTCATGATCAATCTGACATCTATAATTTTTAAAAGATTGACATGAATATAACAGTTATTCTTCAGTAGATAAATGGTCAGATGTAGATAATTAATTCTTGGGGAGGGAAATCATAAATTTCCAACTACCACTTGAAAAAATGTTACACCACTGACAATCCAAGAAATTAAAATTAAAACAACTCTGAGGTTCCACTTAAAAGCCATCAAATAGAGGTAATAGGAAATAATTAGATGTTCATATGACTGGTTAAAAATAGGACATGTCATATTTTGGGGTGGAAGTTGTAAGTTGCTTAACTTTATCAGTCAGTAAATCATCAGGCATTTATTAAGCCTCTGCTATGTTCCATGCACAGACTAAGAGCTGGAAAATGCAAAAAACCATCCCTGTTCTTAAGGAGCTCGTAACATAAAGAAGAAGAATATATTCAAAGAACTATGTACAATTAAGACATACATATTACAAATTCAGAAATGGGGTACAGTCTCAGAGAGAAAGCATTAAGATGAACGAGGATTGGGAAAGATTTCTTGTAGAAATTAGGGTTTTACCTGAGATTTGTAAGATACCAGAAGGCACAGATGAGGAAGGAGAAAGTTGAAGGCATGAGAGACAGTCATTGTAATGCTCAGATTCAGGAGGATAAATATCTCATTAGGAATAGCAAGGAGGCCAATGTCATGAATCTCTGAGCATATTAAGGAGAATAAGATTTTAAAAGCCTAGAAAAGGGTAGAGGGACAGATTCTAAAAGGCTTTGGATGTTGGAAGATTATATATTTGGTCCTGAGAATGAGAGAGAGCTATGGCATTTATTGAATCTGGGATGACATGGTCAGACCTGTGCTTTTGGGAGATCATTTTGGTAGCTGACTAGAGAATGGAATGGAGTGGAGAGGTAAAGCCTGGGGGGGAAAGAAACACAACCAGAAGAGCAGGCCACACACATCGGGACTACAACCTGTTTAGACATCACTGATGATAGCAAGTCTTGTTATGTGTGGAAGTGATGGAGGTCCAAAGAATTGATTCTGCCATGTTAAAGAAACATTCATGTCCTTTGTGGCAGAGTCATCAGTAAAGACACTTGTATGCTACATATCTTTGTTATAGTGTTGTTTGTATATTTATTTACACACACACACACACACACACACACACACTTTCTCTCTCTCTCTCTCTCTCTCTCTCTCTCTCTCTCTCTCTCGTGTTTCTGTCGGTCAACTCTTGCTATAATTTGCATAGACTTTGGCGCCATGTAATACCGTTTCCCAAGATGTCCATATTACATGTGAGCCCCTGTCGCATTTTTACTCTGTGTGACTTTGGAGAAGCTAATTGATCTCTCTGGATCTTCCATTTCCTCATGCCCAAGTGAGGGAGTATAGTGCGTCACTGCTAAGACCTGAAGCTGTGTGATTCTGTATGAGATAAAATATACACATATACATATTCTGTATATGAGGACATATATGATAGTTTGAGAAATATAGCGATTTCTGTAATCATTTCCATTTTGAGTTATAGTTGATTGGAAATGTAAAATTAAACTGTTCTATTATTTATTCTAGCTGAATAATAAGAAAGCACTAACAGGAGAGAACAACTTCACAGATACAATGAGGCATATGCTGTCATCACGTCTAAGCATGCCCGACTGTCCCAATTGTAATTATAGGAGAAGGTGAGTGTTTTGTACCAATAGGTAATCATTAAAGAATATTTAATCTTCATGTTACCAAATAGAGAACTAAAATGATTCTTTTTAAGAAAAAGTTTAACTTTGTGTTTTTTATAATTGTCCTTAATTCTTAATTAGGTGTACTTGTGATGACTGCAGCCTTTCACATATCCTTACATGTGGCATCATGGATTCGCCAATCACCGATGATATCCACATTAACCAACTTCCACTACAAGTTGATTCTGCTCCTGACTATCTTTCTGAGATGCGCCCACCTAGTATGTCATCAGCAAGCTCAGGGTCAGGTTCCAGCTCTCCCATTACAATTCAGCAACATCCTAGACTCATCCTTACAGACAATGGCTCTGCCCCAAATTTGTAAGTTAGATGTCTTCTATTGATATAACTATATAAGATAAAAAAAAGTTATTTAAAGATAAGTCTTAAATTTTTTTGTGAAAAGCAGCTTGTAAAAGAAGATATAGAAATATATCGCCTTAACTATTATATAACCTTATATATGACCTTACATAGAGAGCCTTAACGTCTTCGTTAAATGGGGGGGAAAAGCTGATATCAGCAAGAATTGCCCATATCATTTTAGTATGAAAATGGATCGTCTTATTGTTATATTTTCTCTCTTTAAAAATAATGACATTTTAGTAGAAAGTCATATATATTTTTTCAATTTTAAGTTTTTGTTAAAGCACCATATAATCTGAAATTAATTAAATTATGCCAATTCATTCATATTCTAGAGCAGTGATTCCACTAACCCTAGATTCATGGCACCCTTTGTATTTATACAATTCCTCCTTCTATTTTGCTTCATACTCCCAAAATCTTGATAAATATGAAATTCTTTTTTGAATTTTGCAATAACATTATAGCATGTCTCAAAATAATGTGACACACATACACAGAGGAGTTTTACTTTTTAGGCAGGGTTTTTAAATAGAGTAATGTCACAGGCATTTCATGTCTGATGAAGTGGAAAGGCCTATATTTGGATCATGGCTATGCTACTCAGTACCTTTATGACCTTGGTTGGCCAAGGCACTAACCCCTCAATTTCTTCATCTACAAAGTGAAGAGTTGACACCTAGATGATGTCTGAGCTTGCTTTAGTTTTAAATCATATTATCTAAATATGAAAAATTGACTTAAGCTTCCTCAAGTAAACAACATAAACAAGATGGTTAATGGTTAATAGTTTCAATGCACATATGGTAGGACCTCATTTTATGCCAAACTATTCTTGTAATTGAAAATTGCACACAGTAGGGAATCCCATTATTTAATAAGCATTTCTTATGCAGACATACTTAGACACAATTGGCACAGTGCCAAATGGTGCAGAAGGTGAGTTTTTTTTCAAGGCATGCATGTGGGGCATCATAGGCTCTCTTACACATTGCCCTGTTTCTGGAGCACCAGTGGGAAGCTGACAGGTGGAGTGTGACTAGACCTACCATAGTAAAGGCTGGGATAACCTCACTGCAACACCAGGAACTCATCATGACCAATAAAACCAACCCCAGCCTCTGAGTCTTCAGCATATCTGTGGGCATGTTCTTTCCTGACATGGAGCTCATCATCTTGACTATAAATGACTAGACCTTCTTTGTACCAGTAGTTATTAATAAGAGTGAACTCCACATCTATGAAGCTGTGCATCCAAATTGAAGCAAGGACTACATCATTTCAAAATGCCTTGAAGAAGAAAGGGAATCTTCAGACCCCAAGGTCAAACTAAAAAAATTCATGACGGAACAGTTAGCAGAAGCATTTCATCCTTTGAGTCAGTTTTTTTCCTTGTACCAAAAAGTTGTATTGAAGTATGATGTATTGAAAAAACTTCAAGATTTTTTAAATTTCAAAGGGTAGTTGAGGATAATCTTGCTTACTATCATCAGATATACAAGGGGGGGAAAAGAGAGCCACTATCCAGACATCTCTCATTATCTCATTAAAAAAAGTCACTTTACATAAAGGTCTACTTATGTGAAGCAAGAACTATCTGGACATTAACAATATAGTAACATAACATACTATAGAAATCCATACTGCTGCTATTGTTTCCTGAATAAAACTAAAATATAATTTAACAATAATTCTATGAATTTTTACTTGGAGATTTTGACTGATCCCTTTGCTTGGAGCTCCAATTTATTCTGCCAACTATGTATGATAAGACATTATTATCAGGATTATTGGGAGGAAGGTAGTTTTATAAGTCTTAAAGAGCAAGACTTCTGTGAGTTGGATCATATTAAAAACAGTAACAGCAACTCACATTTATAAAATGCAGAGCAAACTTAGAGTTTAGAGCTCAAGTTTGCTCTCTTGTAATATAGTGAAAGGGACAATTAGGTAGCACAGTGGATAGAGTGCCAGACCTGGAGTCAGGAAGAGTCACCTTTGATAAGGAATGAATTAGCTGTTGATGACATTACAATCTGTATTGGAAAGTCAGGCACACCTTTTCCAGAAATAATTTGTGTTGCCATTTCTTACGATATACATGTATTAAAAGTCTTAATGAAATTTTTTTTAACCTTTACTTTTCATCTTAGAATTAATACTTTGTATTGGTTCCCAAGGCAAAAGAGCAGTAAGGGCAAGGTCACACAACTAGGGAGTAGCTATTCGAACCCAGGACTTTCCATCTACAGGCCTGACTCTCAATCTGCTTAATCACCTAGCTGCCCTTTCTCCCCTGGCAAATGAAGTTTTAGTAACTTTTAAGATGAGGGAGTTGGACTTCTAATTAATGAACAGTAATCCAGCGGATCATGTAAATATTCTTATTATATTGCTGTTTTTGTTCAGTTGTATCCAACTCTTTGTGACCCCATTTGGGGTTTTCTTGGCAAAGATAGTGGAATAATTTGCCATTTCCTTCTCCAGCTCATTTTTACATATGAGGAAACTGATACAAAGGGAGTTAAGTGACTTGCCTATAGTCACACAGCTAGCGAATGTCTGGGGCTGGAATTGAACTTAAGAAGATGAGTCTTCCTGACTCCAGGTCTGGCATTCTATCCACTGTACTACCAATGCTGCTTCTTTCTTTATATTATAGAAGAGCAAACTTGAGCTCTAAGCAGTCAAAAGATGTGTCCATGTTTGGATAACTATGAAGTACTTGAGAGCAGGATTTGTGAGCATCAAGTGAAACTGTAATGACCACTGGAGTTGAGTTTTAAAATTTTTAAATTTGTGATGGAACCTGGAATATTGTTAAGAATTTCAGGATTTTTTACCAAATTGTGATATATTGAGTGTTACCAAAATATGTATTTTGTGCAAGCATGATTCTGCTAAAATTATAAATATGTGTTCAAATGTAAATGTGTGTTTAGAAGCAATTTGTTAGAATTTGATCCTTTTTACTTGCAAATGATCTATAATTTGTACTATAAACTAAATGTTTGAGGTAAATTGACAATGTGCAAAAGTTATTATGTGTGTAGATAATGTAATTGTTAATAAGACTGATAGTCTGGGCTCTTCTAAGTCACTAACAGCAGAACTTGGTAGAATGAACATATTGTAGAGACTAGGCAGTTTGATACATAGTAGGATAGAAGTTAAGAGTAGATATTTTCTTTGTAAACTTGTAAGGCAGTGAGAAGTCATCAGAGTAAATAGGTAGAACAAAGGTTTGTTTGGATTATGGAAATTTTAGGAACACAATTGGGTTATTGAGAGTAATTCTTTCTGAATTATAATAGGTAAAACTTGTCATGTAAGGCAAAAAGGCTCTTGGGATCTCTACTGAGGCTATTGTAAGTTTGAAATCCAGCTCTGGCTGTCTATACTCAAAGGAAAGCCCTTAGGAGAAGTCAGGAGAGGCTATCCCAGTCTAAAGTTGAGATAGGACTCTCCTGATTTCAGCAAGGTTGATGATCACCAAGTAGAAGTTCTGGCATGAGTCATAGCTTGGGCTTGTATGTGAAGCCACTCACAGAGTCCTTTTGGAACATGAGGACATTTTTTCCTTCCTGCCTTTTCCTTTGTGACAAATTCCTATGATCAGCACTGAAAGGCACATTGTAAGTTAAGAGCAGAATTTGTACTTAGATCTTCTGGCTTCATGTCTAGTATTCTTTGCACTGTGCCATACTGCTATCATCATTATTACTAATAGTTCCTTTGAAGTTAATCTTCTTTAGAATGGCCTTTTAATTGTGTTTTTTGTTTCATTTTTGCTTCTCAGTGGTAGTGATGATGAAGATGTTGCACCTTTATCAGCTAAATTTGCTGATATTTATCCATTGAATAACTATGATGACACAGAAGTTGTAGCCAACATGAATGGAATCCATAGTGAGCTAAATGGTGGAGGTGAAAACATGGCATTGAAAGATGAGGTACAGTATGAAATTGGTCATGATTAAGAAGTGAATTAGTTGCCTAACTTGCATTAGCAGTCATGCACACTTTTTCCAGAAAGAACTCATATTGCTATTTTTTATAATATACATAGCCCAAAAGTCATAATGAAGTTTTAAGTTTTAATAATTTTAAGAAGAGAAGCTTGAACTAGATGTCTTCTGAGATCCCATGAAACCCTCAATCTGAGATGCTGTGTGCACTGATCCTTTTAAAGATCAACCTATAGAAGATATGACAGTCTTTAAAATTTTCACCATTTCTTCCCATTTATCTTAGTCCAAAGAAATCCATAATAGTTTTATATTTTCATTAGAAATTTCATTATTATGCATGTTTCAGCAGCATATATACTAAAATTGGAACAATATAGAGTTAGCATGGCTCCTGCTCAAGGATGACGTGCAAATTTAGGAAATATTCCATATTTATTTTTAATTAAAAAAAGAAGTTTCATTATCCACAATTTGGATACCTGTCCAGGCCTTTTTTTTAAATGCTCTGAGTGAGAACCACTGTTAATTTACACAGTCAAATATTACAAAATTGTCAGTTAATAAGTAACTTTACATTTTTAGTTAGATTTCTTATTATAAAATTCATAAGCATCAAAAAGATTAACTTGAAAATTTTAATTTCTTTAAAGTCTCCTCAGGTAAGCAGCACAAGTAGTAGTTCTTCAGAAGCTGATGATGAAGAAGCAGATGGAGAAAGCAGTGGGGAACCCCCAGGAACTCAAAAGGAAGAAATAACTCTAGGAAAAAGAAGTCCCAGAAAAGATGAAGCTAAAGTGGATAGTCCACCACCATCTTACCCAAGTCAACAGGTATAGGGTAGTTTGTTATTCAAAGTTTTTGGCTTGATATGACACTTATTGAATTTTTTTTAAATAATGCCATCAATTTCTGAGATTCAGATTAAGTAAAGTACTCTTTCTCCACCCCTACCCCACCCCAAATGCAATATTAAATATAGCCACATTTCTACTTTGTTTCCTTTTATTAAATTCATAATACCAAAGCTCAGTTTTGCAACAATCCATTTATTTTTAGGGATGCCATAATTCTCCAAAAATTCTCCAAATTTAATTTTATAAATAAATTAAATACTTCAGGGAATTTTCGTTTTGTTCAGAAGGGACGCTATTATGTCCAAAGCAGATCAGAACTCCTCTAAGACTAAATAGGTAATCTTGGAGAGTTAGTATATCTGGAAAATTAATAACGTATGCGTAATCTAATGATGAGCTTCTCTGAATTTAACTGATCTGGTAGCTATTCTATTATTAGGTCTTACTTTCCAGTCTGATGGAGTCTTCCATAGTTATAGTATTTCTTTCAGTCTTCAGACATTACATTTCCTCTGTCATGAGGTAGCAGGCTTTAATTTCCTTTTAATTATTTCTTCAAATATTCTTATAGAATAAAGACTTATTAATTATATAAATAGTGATAGTGTTATGTCTCCAAAAGGATTGCCCTCTTTCTCTGTTTAGCTAGTTCTTCTACTAGTTGAATAAGGAGTGAGTGGGGGATTATTTTAATTTTTGCCACCTAACTACTTCAGAGATTATTATGAGATTAGTAGAACAATCTTGGCAAAACTAAAAATCAAACTAAATCACAAACTTTCTCTTGAGAGTGCAAAATAGTGATATTTTTAATCCTTACAGCTTGGGACATTTCTTTTGCTACATGTGTTTTACGGGTTACTTTAACTTTTTAAACTATTTTCCCATCTTATAAATGACAGTGAAGATAATCATAATCTTCAGAATGAATTAATTTCTCTGGGTTTTATAATTAACACATGTAATTTCCTACTTGATTAGAAATCTCTTGTCTAATAAGTTTTATGAGATAAAATAGGGATAGATTCGGATTTGGGATGAGGGATGCAAGGGAATAATTATTCCACCATGCTTGATGGAAAAAACGTACAACAATGCTATGTCATTTTGAGAAATAGGAAAACCCAAGTTTAAATAAGCAAATCCTACATTTGGGATAGTGTTATAGAGTGCCATAAAACTGTTATACATCTGAGAAGGGAATTACAGATGAATTGATATTTCATTTTTGTTAACATTTATTCACTTTTACTTAGTTGATTATGGTAATTTTTAAATCTCTCATAGTTGACATTGCCTCATAGGGCCTTCATACTTTGATTAAACAAGCTAAGACCTTTTGTACTCAAACCTAAAAGGATGAAATTTATAGAGGACCATTATTTTTGTAAACAAGAACCACAATTTAGTAGCATATGTGATATAGTTCCAAAATGTTCTATTAGCTTCCTTTGAAGTTTGGATAGTTTACTTAGGTTATCTACTACTGGCAAACCAGACCTGTACGTGGCCAGTGCATTAATTTTAGCCATTTGGCAAATGATAAAGGTAACCACAGTCAGAATGATCATGCAACAATCTGCATTGATCATTAAGATTGACTAAATGAAAGACTATTCAGAGGTCTTTCCATTTCACAGTTATACATGTGGTTTTAGTTTTTTCAATTTCTTTTATATACTACTCACTAAGTATTTCCATTTTAAATGAAGCCTTCCAACTGATTATCTGGTCCATTTCTTGCTGATGATAACTGGAATATGGTTGTAGGAACATGTCTGTCTTTCCTAATGTATGTGTACTTCCATTTCCAGAGATTCTGTGACAGCACTATGATACTTAAAAGGTTCTAACTTGTGTAAAAACTGCTTTTCAAATATTTTATTGTGGAGACTTGATAATTTGTGGGGGGAGAGTAGGGAAATATAACTAAGTTTATCCTGACTCCTAGATTTTGTATCTAGCAATGCTTGTGCATATTAGTGCTTTTTTTTATCTTTGCATTTATTGTTTATCTATTATTCAGAGATAGATTATATTTTGTGAGATGTTGAAGATAATTCCTTAGTTTATCCAATAAACTGGTAGTATTTTTTTTCCTTTTAGGCTGACCCAGGTCTAAATACTTGTGAATGCCATGTCTGTAAACAAGAAGCTTCTGGTCTGACTGCATCATCACTAGCAGCTGGCCGTCTTCCTGCTGGTCACCAGTTTATGAACCCAGAAAAACCTGCACATCCTGCACTTCACCTTTACCCCCATATTCATGGACATTTACCTTTACATACTATTCCACATCTGCCTCGTCCTCTCATTCACCCCACTTTGTATACAGCATCCCCTTTTACACACAGTAAGGTAAGTCACATCAAAGAACTGCCATATATCTGTTGCTATTAGTGATTTTGCCACTTGCTTCTGTCTTGAATGAATAGACATGAAAACAAGAATATAAAACTGGGAGGTTAGAAAGAAAAACATCTATTATTAGTTCATAGAGTCAACAAGCATTACTTTCTATGTTCCTGTGCAAGATACCTGGAAAGAAGTTAAAACTATGGAAATTTAAAGAGGGAAAGAACTTCTTTACTTGTCCAGTGCCCTTATTTTATAGATGAAGAAACTAAGTCATACAAAGAGAAAGTGAAGATCTAAGGCCACAAAACTCCAAATTTAGAAGGGCAGAATTAGAATTATAACATGGTTTAAAAAAAAAAAAGTCAACATTAGCATCTGCATTTGTGTCCTATTCCTTGTTTACTGTGAACACCAAAGGGGAGGAAATCTATTTTGCTTTTCCCTGGCATATAAGAGTGTCCTGAGAAGGGCTTAATAAATATGATTTGTGTTTTAGTTTGTTTTAATTTGATATAATTAGCATAAATCATATCTAACTAGATTAGACTCCTGGTGATAATTCTGATGTTGTGTTATACTATAATTTTGTTTGAATGTCAGTCTGATAAAATGAATTTAAAAGTTTTTGTTAAACATTGTACTTTTAAAAATAATATATTTAATAAGATACTTAAAATTTTTCTTTTCATAGTCTTATCATTACTTCAACCTACCTTTGAGCCTTCATTCCCTATCAGTGGGTTAATAAGGTTGTAGAAAAGTAGTCATTTTGCATTCTGTATTTCAGTTTTGTATTGCTTGGGAGCAAAGTTGTATCTGGACATTGCAAAATGTGCTTCCATCCTTTTTTCTTGGTAGGGTTTTCTAAAAGCTACAAGTTTGATCTCTACTCTTCAAAATCAACAAAATCTTATATTCAAATAGGGCATTATTATAGTTAATAAAGAAAATTCCATTTAAAAGGAGAAGCAATTTTTTTCCTTGGCACCATTTTATTACTATTCATTTTAACATTTGTGTAATGATACTCCTACTCATAGGTCTACGATAGAAGTTCTTGGACTCTTTTTTAAATCACCCCTTTAGCAATCTGATAAAGCTTAACAAACTTTTCAAAATAATGTTTTGCATGTTTTGTTTTTAGCTTTTGTGTTTTTTAATAATTTTTTCCCCTTTTACTTGTAAAAACAATTTTTTGGCTTTCACTTTCTAACATTTTGAGTTCCCATTTCTCTTCCTGTCTCCATTTCTGGAGATGTTAATGATAATAAAATTCTGGAGATATACATAAGCTGTCGTACAAAACTTTCCATTTTCATCATGCTGTGGAAGAAAATGTATTATAAAGTAGAGAATGTCTACTTCAATCTACATAGAATAATGTTTTTTAATGAATAAAAAAATTCATAGAACAATAAAGGACACCAGTTATGTTAAAATTCATTTATGGATAGATAGATAGATAGATAGATAGATAGATAGATAGATAGATAGATGGATGATAAAAACCCTTATTTTCCACCTTAGAATCAATACTACATATTGTTTCCAAGGCAAAAGAGCAATAAGGACTAGGCAATGGGGGTTAAGGAACTTGCCCAGGGTCACCCAGCTAGGAAGTGTCTGAGTTCAGATTTGAACCCAGGACCTCCCATCTCTAGACCTAGCTCTTAATATATTTTTAATGGTGAAATAAAAAATTTGATATTTTTTAATTGATAAATTTTGGTCTAAGAGATGTGTAGGTAGAAGTCTATGAGATCACAGACAATTCAAAAGTAATAGAGACAATTCTGATAAGTACAGGATTAATAATTCAGTGATAAACTACATGTCAAGTGTTCATGTTAATACCAGAAAACCAAAGTAAGGACAATACATTGGCTGAATGTTGATGTTTATATTGGAGAAGTAAGATTTACTCATTGAAAAACTTGATTTTTACCTGATATTGAAATGATGACTCTCTTAAGCTTTATAATTCTTAGATGTCTATATTGTCAATAGATCTTTCAAAAACTATGGAATCCTCCTTGTAACTTTGGAAAGTTAAATACCTAGATAAATGCAGATGCCAGAAGTATTTTACTTCCATGATGAAAATGGGTCTGTATATGTATAGAACTAAGGGAAAATTATATGACAAAATGTTCACAAAATCAATTATAGCTATCCATTGATAAACTTTTGAAAAATGATTATTGTAAAGAATCAATGTTAATTGTATTCTAATATAGTATTTACCAAGTTGGAAGTGCTTTAAAATGGTTACTTGTGAAAAATAGATGAACCCTATTAGTAATATAACCTTAGTCTTAAAGGTAACCAGTCTTCAAGTCTTATTGAGAAATGAGCTCTTAAGTATTCAATCAGAGGGTTATTGACAAGGGGATTACTATGGTGCATGGATGTTGAACTAGATTATTTCTTATGCCTCTTCCATAATAGCAAGTAATGAGTAGAACTTCCTGAACATACTTGAAATTAATATAGGGCTAAATTGCCAACATAATTATATACTTTAATTCTCTTGATTAAAGGTATTGTTTATTTTTCTAATATTTATTTATTCATAGTTTAAAACATACATATGTTTTGAGGATTAGCTAAAATTCGTGGAACTCATGAAGACATTGCCATCATCATTATTTACTTCTGAGTCTGTATCTTCTTCGAGATTCTGAGGCAGTATTTATTGCTGTCAATACCTAATATAGTTAATTCTGGATTTTTGCTTACTTTTTTTTTTAAACCCATACCTTCTGTCTTAGAAATAATACAGTAAGGGCTAGGCAATGGGGGTTAAATAAGTTAATCCACTGAGCCACCCAGCTGCCCCCATTTTTGCTTATTTTTACGTAATGATCTAGGTCTGCCTCTCTCGTTTGCAGAATCAGCTGTCCTGACCACATATTCAGGTTTGATAAAGCCAAAATGGGCACAGAGAGATGCCATTTTTGAATATTAGTAGAAAAAACTATTTCCGGCATATTCATTTTTTAGAATAAAACCTAATTGTCCTTTTATTATCAATAATTGAGTTATTTATGATTGGAAATTTTTTGTTTGGTAGATAATAAATGCTTGTTGACTTCTTTCCCCCTCCTTTTTTCCCTGCTGTTAACTTCCAGATTGACTCCATGAATTATGGCACTAATCATAGATAACCCTTGAAAAACTGCAGTTGGTGTTGCAGATATAGCAAACTGTCTTTTTCTTAGAATTCTTTTGTAATCGACCAAAATTTAGAAATTAACTTATTGTTTTCATTCCAACCAACAAAAATGATGTCTATTCAGCTCATGTTGCCTGCCTTTAAGATAATCTTTAAATGTTCACCAAGACCCTTTTTAACTTGGAGCAGAGATACCTCTCCTTATTGTATAAACACAAATGAAATTTATTTAGTTCTAATAGATTGGGGACATATAAGCAGCCATGTTTATTAGCAGCTATGTTTGTAGTATACCAAGAACATAATAAAATTAATGATAATGAACCTTATGTTATTCCACAGTTGTTTTATTAAACATGTATTCTGAGACCCACCCTCCATTTCCCCCCCCCCCCTCCCCAAGAGCTTGGAAAACTGAAAACTAAGGTTCTAGGTTTCCAGCTTGGCAACTAACTTATTCTTACACATTTCTGAGTCTGTTGCTTCTTCTGATTGTTTCAAATGTCTCTTCCATGATACTTTTATGTAACTCCCCTTCAAGTCAGGAATTATTTTTCTCCCTCTCTGACTTTGTGCATAGTCATTTGTACTTCTCTTAAGTTCACAAAATTTACCAAGTTTTCTTACAGCCCCACTTTGATATAGGTCATGTAAGTTATTTTATCCACTTTTCATAAATGATAAAAATAAAACTCAAAGGGTGAAGTTACTTGTCTAGAGTCATGAGACTAGGAAGTTCTGCAACTGAAATCTTAACCTAGATCTTTCTTAACTTAAACTCTCACTTTTTCCACTATACTTCCTTGCATAGCTGTGAAGGTTTCTTGTAAAGTATTGTTTATTCGTATGTCATTGTTCCCCTACAAGATTATTAGCTCCATGATATCTTGATATCATTTCCAGATGATTACACCTTTTTCCATGAAGTTTTCTTTCTTTTTTTTTTTTTTAATGAATGGATTGATTCCAGAATTACTCCTCTGTGAAAAAAATTGCCTTCAATCCATAACAAAAATGATATTCAAGAATAATCCTGACATTTACCAAAAGTTCTTTACCTTTTCACATGCATGATATGGTCATTTAATTCTTGTATACATCCCTGTATGAACAAAAAATTTGTTTGCCTTTCACAGAATTTTGGAGTTGGAAGGAATCTCTGTCACTATCTAATTCAACTCAAGTCTTTTAAAGAATCCCCACTATTGCAGAGAGAGAGGCTAAGTGTCATTGGAAAAACACTGAATTTGAAGTCATAGTACTAGATTCAGGTCCTGATTCTGTCACTTTGTCAACTTTAAAATGGCATGACCTTGGGCAAATCTCTTAACCTCTTTTGACCTCAGTTTTCTTGTCTCCAGAATTCACAGGGTGGAATTGATGACTTTTGACAGCCCTTTCCTCTCTAAATTTGTGTTATAGAATACCCACATAGTAGTCTTCTAATAGTGAAGAAGAGTCCCTTGTCTCTCAAGGCAGCAAGTTGCCCTTGTGAGAGTTAACTTGTTTATCAATTCATCAAATCTTCCTTCCTCTCTCCCTCCCTTCTTTCCTCCACTCCTGGTTCTGTCCTCCTTGACCAAATAGAACCAGCTTTTGTCCCCCTTAACACTGTACTTTGTTCTAGGTCCTTAAAACTAACTAACTAGACATTCTGTAGGAGAATTCCTTTTCAGAATCCAGATGGTAGTAACCTGGTTTGTATTTAGAAAGTGTTAAAACTTCTGGCCAATGAGTCTTCAGAAATCTTTGATGTTTTCCTCTTTAATTACAACTAATCAAAACCGTATCATTTAAGCATCTCTTAATTTGAAACTGTATTGAGATTTGTACCTTTTTCATTTCAAACTTTTCTCTCCCATTCTGTCCAGATAGATTCTCAATAAATATTTGTTGACAATTTATACAGTATAGTACTAGTCAATAAGGAAACTGGAGGTTAGAGAAAATTAAAGGACACTACAAAAAGAGGATAATAATTATATACTAAAAAAAAAACCACATTAGTCCAAGTTCAGGGTAGTGGTGTTAAACTATTTTTTGACTCTAGAATAAATGAGACACTGAGAAAAATACATTTTTAACTGCCATAATTTGTTAAGTAGAAACTGAACCTAGGTGAATAGTTGGCCTTTGTATTTAAACTTCTGAAGTTGTAAAATGATTAATTGTGTTGTTTAACTAATAGCTCACACATTTCAAAATATTTAAAATTTACTAATCTTAAAATGAGTTGCCATTTTAAAAAGAAAGCCTTCTTTGTCCATATAAAGCATTAGCTATTCAAATTTCAGGTAGTTCATAAGATTTAGAAATGGAAAAATATCATAGGGATCAATTTGTCCAGACCTTCATTTAACAAGTAAAGGAAACAAAAGCCTCAAGCGATAATGTGACTTGCCATATTGTTGGTGAACAGGAGAGCTAAAATATACACCCAGCTAGTTTGACCCTGAACTTGGACTAACATGTTTTTTAGCATATAGTTATTATCCTCTTTTTGTAGCATCCTTTAATTTCCTCTGATCTCCAGTTTCCTTATTGGCTAGTACTATACTGTACAACTTGTCAACAAATATTTGTTGAGAATCTGTCTTTGGATAGTCTGAGAGGAAAAGAATAAGTAACAGAAGTAAAAGGCTATGGTTTTATTCTTTCAAGGAGTTTTCATTATAGCTCAGGAGGTTATCATGTATTAAGTAGCTACAAAAGTGTACAAAACAAGTACAAGGTATTTGGGTTGAAGGCAGAGAGGCGATTTCTCACAGAAGGATCAAGGAAACTTTCATAGAGAAAGTGCCACTTGAATAGAGTTTTGAAGGAAACAAAGGATTCCAAAAGGTAGAGGAGAGAAGAGAATTCATTTCATGCATGAGAATCATCTGGTTCAAAGGTAAATAGAGATTGGAGATAGTGTCATTTGCATACAACAGCAAGTAGTCAATTTGTCTGGACCAGAGTGTACAGGATGAGTAGTGATATATAATAAAGTTGGAAGGATAGGGAGAGTTCAGGTTTTGAAGAACTTTAAAAGTTACACAAAAGAGTATATATTTTATTCTATAGGTAATACAGAGTGAGTGGAGCTTATTAATTAGGGAAGTAACGTGGTCACATAAGTGGACTTCAGGAAAATTTAGTACCTGTGTGAAGGATGGTGGATTGGCAAGTAGAAAGACAAGGTACAGATACCATTTAATAGTTTATTACAATAGTCTTAGGGGTGTGTGTGGTGTTCGGGGAAGACTAGTATCTCTGGTATGATGCCTGTTTAGCCCTTTATTAGGACTGCTTTTCACCCATGATATCTATCACCCAACTCTCACCTATGTCTCCAAGGAGCTATAATACATGTAGTAGCCACTCTGGTAAAATCATCTTGGCAGCTGGGTTAAACCAAATTGAGGGTAACCAACAGGCTTCCTGTTGGTCAGTGAATTAGAGGAGTGTCTACTTCAAACATGAAGATTTCCAACAGACCATAAAAGTAGTTGAAGCAGACACTATGTAGGGCTTAGAGTTTGGTCAGATATTGAAGGCACCAAGATCATCCATGGAGTGGATGCCATGATGAGGAGTACCATGACGCTAGCATAGGTTTTACAATCAAATCACATCTAGGCAACACACTTATATGCCTCCCAAAAGGAATGAACGATAGGCTCATGACAATGTGATTGCCATTTGCAGGAAAGTGCCATACCACTATCATCAGTGTGTATGCTCCAACCATGATGAGCCTTAGTAGGGTCAAAGAAAAATTTTGTGATGACCTGGAAACCCTCATGATCAGTGTGCTAAAAAAAGACAGGTTTGTAATTCTGGTTGATTTTAATGCTAGTATAAGCAAAAGTTATCAGACATGGCAAGAAGTACTTATGAGGAATGGAGTCAGAAACAGCAACTTCTACTGAAGATTTGTGCCTCTCATGACCTCATCACCAACACTGCTTTCATTTACCTACATACAATAAAACTTCAAGTATGCCTCCTCACAGCAAACATTGGCATTTAATAGATTATGTCATTGTGAGAAGAAACAGGATGTGAAAATGGCAAAGGTGATATGTGGCACAGGGTGTTGGATCAATCATAAGCTTAACTTCTCCAAACTAAACATTCACATTCAACAAAAGTGAAGGCCCCAAGGCAAGACAATTACCAGCTTAGTTTCAATAGATTAGAATGCTTCTCTGTGCAAGAATAGTTTGTTGCTGACTTGGAGGGAAAACTAAACCAACACACTAACACACTGAACAGAAAAGGAGTAGTTTTCAGAAATTTGGTAAGCTGTACCACATTTACTTCACTAGGCCAGAACACTTGAAAATATCAAGACTGTTTTGATGAAAACAATGTGAGAAATTCAGAAGACAAAAAATAAGAACTCTATAGGATTTAATAGCAGGATAGTTTGTCCTAAGAAGGCACTATTTAATGCCATCAAAAGTAAAGTGCAAATGAAGCTTAAAGAGATACAGGATCCTTGGCTTAGTAAGAAGGCAGATGGTATTCAGTTTTATGCTGATAGTTAAACCCAGAATGTTTCTATGATCTCCGAATGCTGGAGGTGCATCTCATCTACTCAGTGCTGTAGCCCCACTGATCAGTGAGGAGGACATGATCCTGGAGAGATGAGTTAAACACTGCTACATCAGCAGCCAATGCTGGAGCCATTGATGGTATATCTCAGGTTGAAGTAAATCCCTTTCTAGCTGAACTTCTAACTGAAAAAGAGGTTTCAAATGTCATTAGGCTTCTCTTATGTGTCATTGATCATGAGGGTTTCCAAGTCATCACAAAATTTTTCTTTGACCTTACCAGGGCTTATCGTGGTCAGAGTATACACACTGATGATAGTGGCAAGAGTTCTACTACCCATACAAAAGCTGACTGAAATCTTCTGGGTTATGTGGCAAGAGGAGGTTATCCCCCAGGAGATCAAGGATGCCTCTATTGTCCATCTCTATAAAGGAAAAGGAAATAAATTGCCTTGTGACAATCATGGGGTGGGGTCCTCTCTCTTAGACATTTCTGGTAAGATTTTTGCTAGAGTCCTCCTTAGATGATTACCTACTCTAGAGCCAGTGTGGCTTCAGAAAGCTCCGAGTAATGGTTGAACTGGTGTTTGCTGCCTGATAACTCCAGGAGAAATACCCAGAGCAGAAGTCTGTATGTAACATTCATCTGTCTGACCAAGGATCTATCTGACCAAGGTCTTTTTTTTTTTTTTTTTAATTCTTACCTTCTGTCTTAGAATCAATACCGGGTATTGGTTCCAAGGCAGAAAAGCAGTAAAGACTAGGCAGTGGGGGCTAAGTGACTTGCCCAGGGTCACACAGCTAGGAAATGTCTGAGGCCAAATTTGAACCTAGAACCTTCCATCTCTAGGCCTGGCTCTCAATCCACTGAGCTACCCAGAGCTTCTGAAAGATCATGACAAAATTTAGTTGCCTAGAGAAGTTTATCAGTATTTTATGTCAGCTCCATGATAGCATACTTACACAGTTTCTGGATAAATGGATGATATGCTCACTTCCATGCTTTTTAGTATGATGTTTTCAGTGATATTGTTGAATGCCTTCAACCATAAGGCCAGAGATAGAGACCGCTTTGTCATAGTGCAGAATCCAAGTTTAACTAATGGGAAGCCAGTATACTCCATTGATATCTAATAATGATGTGAGACCTAGAGGAATATCCCCATCACATCTTTGGTGGATCCACATGAAGATGTGAACAAGAGTGTGAATGACTGACAATCTGTACCACTGGAGAGTATCCACACTGTTGAGGTCACATGTCCAGCTTACACATTAGTGAAAGCTGAAATAGTGTGGGAAGAGCTTCATAGAAGGTGTGATTCTTGATTTGAACTCACATCCCTTAGTTACTGAATTGAATAAATTACCTGCTCAAAAGACTGACATTAATCATAGTTGACTTTGACAAATCAAGCATCCTAGAGCCTCATTGGTGAAGATGTGGCATGCATGGGTGCAGAGCCAGCACTCTGGGAACTGCTCCATTCCCCCTCTTCCCAGTGCCCAAGAACATTTTTTGCATTCCCCACCCCTCTGTCCAGCCACCCAAAGCAAGCACTTTCTCTCTCTGCTCTCTCCCAAAATGAACTTGCCCTCTGGGCATTGAAACTTGTTAAAGGTCCCCGAAATACTAGCTTATTCTTTTGACTTTTGGGGGACTGGTGAAAAAGCAGTATTGGTCTCAATTTTATTTTCATTGCCCCGCAACACATCACTAATATCAAAGTTAACCTCCACAGTTACAATCATTAAGTCCAGAGGTAGAAAAAGTAACCTTTAAAAATAAATTTTGAAATAAAGTTCTAATCTTTTTAAAAGTGAAAGGAGTAAATGCCAGAAATTAGTGAATTTAAGATTGTTTAAATTTTTCATAGAAGTTTTAAAATCTAAGTCTGTTAAAATGTGTCTCTCTGTAGTCCTAAATAGCAACTATACAATATACAAGTGTTTGTAATTTGTGACTTAATAATCAATTCACATATTTTATAAGCTCATATCAGTGTGAATAAATCTCTCCATGTGTGTACAATTGCATATATTTACATATCATAAATAATGGTCAGCATTATGTGTGGTCTAGTAGAAGAACATTGGACTAGGAGTCAGAACCTTTGTTTGGGTCCCAGTTCTGCCATGACTTGGTTGTGTGACCTTGGGCAACTTAACACCTCTACTTTCTCAATCTCAACTTTCTCATCTGTACAATGAGGAAGTTGTCTAGATCAGAGCTTTTTAACAAACTGGAGTCTATGATCTTTAATAATAAATATTTTGATAATATATTTCATCTCAATTGGTTTCTGTAATCCTTTGTATTTTGTGTATTTTAAAATATTATTCTGAGATGTGATCCATGGCTTCACCAGACTGCTAAAGAGGGGTATGTGACACACACACAAAAAATTAACAGTCTGTAATCTACATGCTCTCTAAGCATCCTATTAAAAAGGTAATGTTAGGGACACCTAGGTATCACAGTGGATAGAGCACCAGGCTTGGAGTTGGAAGGGCCTGGGTTCAAATATGGCTTTAGATACTTCCTAGCCATGTGACCCTGGGTAAGTCACTTAACCCTAATCACCTAGCCCTTACAGTTCTTGTGCTTTAGAATGGATACTAAAATGAAAGGTAAGGATTTTTTTTTTTAAAGCTCTTACCTTCTGTCTTAAAATCAATACCAAGTATCAGTTCTAAGGCAGAAGAGTGGTAAGGACTAACTAATGGGGGTTAAGTGACTTTCCTGGAGTCACGCAGTTAGGAAGTGTCTGAGGCCAGATTTGAACCAAGGACCTCCCATCTCCAGGCTGGCTTTCTTTCCATAGTGCCACCTAGCTTAGCCTAGTAGGTAATTTTTTTTTTGTTGTTGTTGTTGTTGTTGTTGTTGTTGTTGTTGTTGTTGTTTTAATCTTATTAAATGTGAAATGTGTTTACCTTAGAATTTAGTTTTATAGTGTCTGGAAAGCTTTTTCTAATGTATCTTGTGAATGGACCATAGAGATAAACAGGATGTTAATTAGAATATGCAATTAGAAAATAATTATTTTAATTTTTATAGGCTTTACCACCAGCACCTGTTCAGAATCATACAAATAAACATCAGGTATTCAATGCATCTCTCCAAGACCATATTTATCCAAGCTGTTTTGGGAGTACACCAGACTGGAATAGTTCTAAATTCATAAGTCTTTGGGGATCAGAAATGATGAATGATAAGAACTGGAATCCTGCCACTTTTTTGCCAGACACAATTTCTGGTAAGGAGTGTTTCTTGTTTAATTTCCTGAAACTTTAAACAGTGAATGAGTGCATAAATTTAGAATGAATGGATTTGTTTAGCAATTTTACAACTAAAATCTCTGGTAACATTATTTGAGCTCTGTACCATTTTTATTTATTGTGCTACTAATATAAATGAAATTATTACTTGTTGATTTTATAAATGCACTTGAAATATTGGTTATTAAATAAAAGTCTATCAGGCGTAGGCCAAATTATACTGCCATTCCTTGTGGTAAACCAATTTTTTGACTAATGTTTTAATCATAATAATTCGTGTGTGGACAGGTTGACCATGTCTAAATCTAAAGAGCTCCCTTCATTCTTTTGAAAGCCTGATTTAAAACATAGCCAGTAAGATTGATATAAACCTTGTTAGCATGAATATCTTATCTTCTATATCCACCATCCATCCTTCGTGATGTACATGCAACCTTGGAGCAGAACCATGTATATAACATTTGAGATCTTTATCTTTTGAGCTTTTCTTTTGAATATATGTTAGCCTCACAAAAATTGATTATATTTAGTATCATTGGTTTCTTAGTTGCATCTCTAATCTCCTGCTTCCCTTTGTCTTAAGAATTAGCCCCTTCCTATTCTATTCCTTTTAATACTATTAATCAATTAAGCTGTATTTAATATGAGTTTCTTAGGAATGGAAAGAACAAATAGATCAAAATACTAAGTTTAGTAAATCCTTTTATTGAAAGAAGTTTCGATTTTGAATCTACTGCCTATTACTAAGGAATTTTTTTCATTTTAGCTCTTTATCACTAATTTTTGCTATTATTGGGTAAGGTATTTATTACTCAATTTAAATATAATTATATCCATAGTATGGTAATGCAATAACTAACCTGAACATATTGACTTTCACTTTTAGCTGGCATTCTTTTTGCTTATTTCCAAAGATACATTTTTTTGTGACTCCATATGAGCCATATGTCTATGAAAACTACTCACTGACCTTCCAAACTGTTTGTGGTACCAAACCTTGGAAATTGATGTAAGAGTAAAGAAGGCTTTAACGTTGCCACTTATTTCTTTTTCCTGCATCTCAGATGTCTTGAACTGTGAAAAAATTCATACCTCCAATGAATTTTGAGCAAAAACATAACAATGCTGGGTACAATTCTCATTCACAATACAGAATGCCTCAGTTTGAGTGGTTTAGGTTTTAGAGAGGATATATAAGACTTGTAGTTTATTGATATCAATCATCCCCAGGAAAACATAACTTTAGCTACCATGCAAACTGTGAGGTATTTATAGTTAGCAGTCTGTAATTTTGTTATTGTTGTTCAGTCTTCTTAGTCTAATCTGAATCTTCATGACCCCACTTGGGGTTTTCTTGGCAAAGATACTAGAGTGATTTGCCATCTCTTTTTCCAGCCCATTTTACAGTTGAGGAATTGCAACAAATAGGGCTAAATGATTCTCCTAGGTTCATACCACTAGTAAGTGTCTGAGGCCAGACTTGAACTAATGAAGATGAGTTTTCCTGAATTCAGACCTTGCACTCTTATCTACTAGCTGCCTTACTCTGTACTTTTGACTTTCTTTAACCGAGTTACATTTTTAGTCATAAAATTTTTAATTTTTTTTTTATCTTTTCTTTAAAGGTAGTGACATATTAGGACCAACACTCTCAGAAATAAGACCTGAAGCACTTCCCACCACATCTGGTAATGAAACATCTACAGTTAATGATAGTAAAGAGAAGAAAAATGCTACAAAAAAGAAATGTCTCTACAATTTCCAAGATGCTTTTATGGAAGCTAATAAAGTTGTCATGGCAACATCTTCAGCCACTTCCTCTGTTTCATGCACTGCCACCACAGTGCAGTCTAGCAGCAACCAATTTAAAGTGTCATCTAAGAGACCTTCATCAATAGGTAAGGACACATAGCCTCATTAAGAGTTAGTTTTTAAAAACAGCAAAGATTTAAACCCACTTAATATTGCTCAGCTTGCTTATCACAAAAGGTACATTATAGTCATAGCCTTCAGTTATATAGTTCCTGCTGAAATTTTGGAATTCGTTTTTAACTTTGTTCCTTTAATATCCCTTGTCTTACATCCTATTTATGGTGCATAAGAATTAAAGCTATTCTATAGTAGTAAGAATAAATTCCTTACAGAGTACATTTGCAGACGTGTAGTATTTTTACTATTGATACAATCTTCCTCCCCACCCTAAACGTTTACCCTCTGTTTTAAAATCAATACTGGGTATTAATTCCAAAGCAGAAGAGTTCTAAGGGCCAGACAATGGGGGTTAAGTGACTTTCTCAGAGTCCCATAGCTAGGAAGTGTCTGAGGTCAGATTTAAACCCAGGACCTCCCACATCTGGGCCTGGCCCTCAATTCATTGAGCCACCTAGCTGCCCCCCTGTTGATATAATTTTTTTTTAATATTGATGATAATGGGCATCTTTTTTTTTTTAAACCCTTGTACTTTGGTGTATTGTCTCATAGGTGGAAGATTGGTAAGGGTGGGCAATGAGGGTCAAGTGACTTGCCCAGGGTCACACAGCTGGGAAGTGGCTGAGGCCAGGTTTGAACCTAGGACCTCCTGTCTCTAGGCCCGACTCTCACTCCACTGAGCTACCCAGCTGCCCCCTGATATAATTTTTAAGCCACATGTCACAGCTCTTTTGAATAAAGCAAATTCTTACTAAAGAGGTCTAAATTAGGTATTTAGGTAATATAATAGCACCAGTGTGAACAATTACATTATCTGTAGCTTGAGTCACTGATGGATAAAAAGTTAATAAAACCTTAAAGAAAATGATGTTTGAATATATGCCTGGCTAAAGAAAGCATAAATTATATAGCTACACTCTTTGTGGTGGCAAAAAATTGGAAAACGAGGGGATGTCCTTCGATTGGGGAATGGCTAAACAAATTGTGGTATCTGTTGGTGATGGAATACTATTGTGCTAAAAGAAATAATGAACTGGATGAATTCCATTTGAACTGGAATGACCTCCAGGAATTGATGTGGAATGAAAGGAGTAGAACCAGGAGAACCTTATACATAGAGACTGTAGCACAGTTGAATGTAATGGACTTCTCTACTAGCAGCAATGTAATGATCCAAGACATTTCTGAGGGATATATGAGAAAGAACGCTGTTCATGTCCAGAGAAAGAACTGTGGGAGTAGAAACACAAAAGAAAAACAACTGCTTGATCAAATGGATCAGTGGGGATATGATGGGGGATGTAGACTCTAAACGATCACCCTAATGCAAATATTAATAATATGAAAATATTTCTTGATCAATGGCACTTGTAAAACCCAGTGGAATTGCTTGTTGCTTGTTGGAGGGGGGTCAGAGGAAGGGAGGGAAAAAACATGAATCATATAACCATGGGAAAATATTCTTAATTAATAAAAGTTTTTCAGGTCGCAAAAAAAAAAAAGCATTAGTTAAAAATAACTGCCTTGACCTCTTTACATTTTAGGTGAAGTGTTTCACAATATCAGTAAAGAGGATCATAGACATTCTGCACCAGTTGCACCAAGAAATAGCCCTACTGGTTTAGCATCTCTTCCTTCTCTTTCTCCTGCTGCACTTTCACCAGCCTCCACACCCCATCTTGCAAATCTCACAGCCCCATCCTTTCCCAAAACTGCTGCCACAGCTCCTGGCTTTGTGGATCCACATTCAGGGATTTGTCCTACCACCCTAGCACCACCTACATCTACGACAGACAGTTCAGTAAGTGCTCCACCAAGTGTCTGCAGGTGAGTCCTCTTGCTTAAATTTTGTAAATCAGTAGTTGGGAATCTTTTTAAAGTTAAGTTGTTCTGACTAAGTTTTGTTATGTAAAAGAACTGAATTCCTTCATCAATGAAAAATTTTAAATTCAAAGAGTTACAATATTATTTACTATGGAATACTTAGCATGATAGTCTATTTTTTTCATGGTCAGCATATTAAGAGCCTATAAAACTCATTTTAAATATAAAGGTGTTTCAGAAATGGACCTTAGAGGACTACTTGCCCAACTCTCTGAAGGTGATTAGTTTTGCAATTACCTAAATTTACATAGCCACTTAAAGGTTCCCTACCTTTTGATCATCATTTTTTTTTTCAATATTCAGTAAGAAATATGTGTGCTATTTGCTTTGAATGAGTATATTAACACCAAAGTTTTTTTCCTAAATGTAAAGTGCTAGCTTGTATGTCTCTGTTTTATTAATGGGCATTGGTGGTATTTTTTAACTGTACAGTGACCCTGATTGTGAAGGGCATCGCTGTGAAAACAGCAGTGCATATGACCATCAGCAGTATGATGGGGAAGAAAGCCAGGATGAAGATAGCTGTTCTGAGCACAGCTCTAGTACCTCAACATCCACAAACCAGAAAGAAGGAAAATACTGTGACTGTTGTTACTGTGAGTTCTTCGGGCATGGCGGTGTAAGTTCCTTTTTTGCATTTCAAGCCTGATGGTTTTTCTACCATCTTATGCTATAGAATCAATATAAGTATATTTTTATTTTTTTATCAAATAAAATTGTTCTTTCCTAGAATTCTAAAACTGATTTTAATTTAAGCCTTTTCAATTTTTTTAAATTTTAATTATGAAATAGGCTTTTATTGCCAGTAAGCCTTCAATACTATAAACTAAAGTAGGGACAGATTTTATTATACCACATTCTATTCACAGTACAGCTGCAATTAAGGTATTCTCTGAATATTCATATCCATAACTTTTAGAAGTTGAAAATCAAGTTATATCTAATGTTTTCGTTAAATTTTCTTAGCCACCAGCTGCACCAACAAGTAGAAATTATGCAGAAATGAGAGAGAAGCTCCGTTTACGCTTAACCAAGAGGAAAGAAGAGCAACCTAAAAAAACTGATCAGATCTCTGAAAGGGAGAGTGTTGTTGACCATCGGAAGGTAGAAGACTTGTTACAGTTTATAAACAGTTCAGAGACCAAGCCAGTAAGCAGTACTCGGGCTGCCAAACGAGCAAGACATAAACAAAGAAAGGTAAAAAACATCCAAAAAAAAGTTATTTTTTGTGACAAACCCAAGTTTCTCTAAAAGAAGTTAGCATGCATGGGAAAATGTCGTGTAAAAACATTGCTAATTTATTGGTGATATAATATTTCTTTAAAAAATGTCTGCCTTGACAAAGGTTCAATGAAATTCTAAAACGCAAATTGATTACAATGTGTGTACATTCCAGTGTTATAAAAAACATCTTGAGTTTTCATTTGCTAATGACCCCTTGCAATATGATTCACTTGCAGACCATTAGAATAGAGTATTTCTGGGTTTTAAAAAAAACATATGTTTGAACTTAAAGTCATACATCTCGAGTCGAGAAAAGATAAACATATATTTTCATGCAGAGCCATATCTTTAGAGATGCAGTTGTCAGTATATTTGATTACCTCCTTCTCCAAAGGCCTAAATGAATGAAAAAGAAATTATGTGATTACAGGAGAAAGCCTTTTCCTGTAGGAAGAAGCATAGATATAGAAATGTGCAGGCAGCAGAAAGGAAAGAGAAAGTAAGAATAAAAAGGGCAATTGCTTGGAGACCAAAGTTTTTTTTAACCTCATTGGTCATTGTTTGAAGGGTACAAGAGATGCAACAGGCCATAATTGTTACCCATTTCTGTGTATCACCACTACTGTTTTTTATTTGTGGGGCGAGGAATGCCAGCAGCCAGGAACAAATGAATTCTTGGCCATATTTATAACACCAGTAAGTCAGGCATTCCTTGTACAGTGCCAGGATTTCAGGAGTATCCTGGGTAAAGGCCCTGTGGTACTCTTGTTCAATTAACCTTAACAAAAATAAATAAATGTGAAACAAGATATCAGTCACCTTAGATAACACAGATGAGTTCTGACTAATTTAGTGCCTTAACAAGTGAGCACTTTGGCCATAGGCTGCTCTGAAAGACCTCCTTTAGCATGTAGAGTTCAAAGCCAATCTCAGATACTTAGTATAGCTGGATGAATTAAGACAAGTTACTTCATCTCTCTTTGCCAGAGTTTCCTCAACTGTAAAATGGGATCAAATAACACCTACTTCCAGGGTTGTTATTAGGATCAAATGAAATATTTGTTAAGTGCTTAGCACATAGTAGATACTATATACATATACATATATATACATATATGCATATTCCTTTCCATTCCCTTCCCATATAATCATAGGCTTGTATAGTAGAGTGCTGTATTTTTATCATGGTGCTTTCCACAAACCTGTTTCAGAGTTTTCTTTCCTATGGATTGATGTATAGGAACAAATTTAAATTTTTTATCCACTGTTGAAAAGGACAATTAAAAATATTTTTGAGGTTTTTTTCCCCCATGTGAGTAAATTTAAAATAAAGGAAGACAGTTAAGATTCACTGGTTCATTTGTACAAAAAAGGGCTTGACCTAAAACATGTGCCAGAGGTTATGATGGAGTGAGGCCTAGAAAACTCTCAGAATCCATATACCATAAGCTTTTTTGAGTTCTAGGAGTAAAACAACAGAAGCCTTCTTTAGTGGATTAATTAAGGGTCTCCCAGCTACTTTTTCCAGCTATGGGCTTCTGCTATGGATATTATTATACCAACTACTAAACAGCAATATCTTTGTACCAGCAAAGATCTAGAGGGAATTTAGGCCCAAATTACATTAGATAGTCCTTTTAACTCTTAAGATTTTAGCACTCTTGATAAACTCTTAAAGTTCTGTTGTGAGTTAGTTTGAAGACCTTTATAGGCCTAACTTATGTGCTTAGAACTAAGTCTGGTCCCAGAAATTAATGTGCTTTTAAAAATCTATACTTTCACCAATGACCAAAAACAACAACTTTTAATGGCTATAATTTTCCACGCAGCTAGAATTTTTCTAAATTATGAGTTCTAGAATTTGTGTCCTTTAAGATGGAAATAAAAAATAATTCCTTATCTTACTAGGTTTCAAAAATGTTCAGATTTTTAAAGGCACTAGTCTACCATGTAAAGACTCTATGTCTGTCTCCCCTGAGATGAGAGGGCATATTTCTAAGTTGTTATTCAGTATTATATTCTTATTTCTTGTGTGTCATATTTACATATATTCATGCATCAGCATCTGAATTTTATCTACTCTAGAAATCTGTGCTTACTGAGACTGATATTATTATATATATATAGCACCGCACAATAAATTTTTAGTATTCAAGTTACAGAAACAAATAGTTGACACTTGGTTTTCTTTGTGCACATACAGAGCACAATGCAAGATATTGCAAGTGAGAACTGTACTGTAACTTCATGGACATCATATGTAAACAACAGACTTTACCTCGTTTAGTGTGCTTAGCGTTAGCAAAGAGGTAATAAGGATTCTTGTTTAACTCAGAAACATTATATTGCTGCCTGTGTTCCTTATTTTTACTCCTTATGTAATAGCGTAGAATAATTTTAGGTAGATATATTTCAAACATTTGGCCCTTTTTAGTATATTAATGTTTTTATAGGAGTAATTTTCCTTAACTTGCTTGTCACATAAAATGATTTATAATTCAGTTGGTATTTTGTCATCCTAATTTTTCCTGTTGGTCTTAATTTAGAGGACTTATTGTCAACTTTTAAATCACTGTTTTTATAGCTAGAAGAGAAAGCTCGTCTTGAAGCAGAAGCCAGGGAGAGAGAGCATCACCAGCTCCTCGAGGAACAAAGGCGGCGGGAGGAAGAAGAAGAAGAAAGACTCAAAGAGGAATTCCAGAGACTTCAAGAGCTCCAACAGCTACGAGCTATAAAGAAAAAGAAAAAAGATAGAACAAATAAAGACTGTCCCAAATTGGACATACTTGCTAGGAATTTCCAGTCAGCAAAAGAGTCAGTACCGAGCTCTGAAGAGATGCGGAATGGTACACTTGAGCAGTCTGAGAAAACAGAAACCTCAAGTTCACCTTCCAGGCATGGGAATCATTTGGAACAGAGGCCAGGGCCTGAAACAGTCTGTTCATTGTCTAATCCAGGCAGCTCGAGAGACTCCAAACTCCTTTTCCAAAAGGAGCTGGGTGTGAAGCCACATGAGCCGCTTTCTTTCCTCTTTGACATCATGCACCACCACAAAGAGGGGAGCAGTAAAACAAAGCTCAAGCCTGTGAGCAAGGCAGCTGAATCTCCCAAAGCGCCTGAGAGCCAGCCTAGGACCAGGAACAATATGGAACCCAAAGTGAAGGCAGTAGAACTCACCTCCTCTGCTGAGCAGAGAAAAGAGGAGAAAAAAGTCAACAGTAACAACAATAACAGAAAGCAACTGAATCATGTCAAAGAAGAAAAATCGCTGCCAATCCTAATTGAATCCCCTTCTCCAAATGAGCAGCCCCCAAACAACAAATTGGTATTGGCAGATTCTCCACAGCCGAAGGGCAAGAACAAGAAAAATAAGAAGAAAAAAGGAGACAAAGTCAACAATTCAATTGGTAAATATAGCTTGGAGAAAATCATGTTGAACTTGTTTAAGTGTGTGATTTGACAGAAGATGACATAAGTTAAAGTATCTGGAGTCTTTAGTAAGGAATCCATGCTAGAAAGGACAATATGTTGGCCAGCACTTAGCACAGTGCCTGACACATAGTAGGTACTTAATAAATGTTGATTGATTAATGTCCAAGAGGCAGTATAATATCCTTGGGAGGAGCTCTGAATTTGGAGTCAGGATGGAGATTTGAGTCCTGGTTCTACCATTTAATTTTTCTGTGACCTTGCGCAAGCCATTCTGGGATTCAGCATGGAAATCTATAAAGTAAGGGAGATGGACTAGAAACCCTCCCAGCTCTAAATCTATGGTCTGATAGAAATTTCACAGGCACATTTTGCCTTTGTCCATATTGTACCATGCTATTCTTTGTCTGTTGCAGGGACTTTTGTCCAGATGGATCAGGGGAATGGTGGCCAATGAGAAGTTTGATACTAAACATTTTTAGTCATTCTTAATATAGATAGTATGTCTGGTTTCAGGAAGAGCCACCACTGTTATGAAAATAACTTTTAAAATTGCCTCATTTAGGTAATAAATTTTAGTTTTCCCTTACAGTTAGATTCTAGTTCCATCTTAACTGAATGTCATGATCCATGTATTATAATAATGCATTTCTATTGTGCTTTAAAATTGATCAGTTGCTTTCCTCATGACATCCCTGTGTTAGGTAAATAGTACAAATATTTTTATACCCATTTTATAGATGAGGAAACTAAAGGCCATAGAAATGAAGTATCTTTTCTTTGGATGCAGGGCTAGTAAGGATCAGTCCTGGGATCCCAACCTAGGTCTCAGTTTCCAAGTTCTGTACACCATGTCACCTATAATAGAACCATTACTATTTTCTCAGGAATTGAGACAAATTCCTCAAGAAAATAGTAAGAGGATACCAGTAAACATAAATAAAGTTTGCCAAATTAATTCATCTATGAGAGACTGACAATGAAATAAGATCAATTTCGGTTAAAGAGAATTAAAAATGAACAGGCTCCATTACAATTTACAGTCTTAACTTTTTATTAAAATTAATTATTTAAACTTCATTTTAGAATACTTTGTAGAGATAAATAACCTTTGAAATAAATAATAGACATCAGGACTATGATTCAGGAAAAAAAGAACTATAAAATCAGAGATCTGAAATCATTCAAGGGAATGATTTTTGATGCAGAAAGAAAGATTGTTTTAAAGTTCCTTGATTTCCATTTTCAGCATAAATAGTGTTTCTAGGCATGAGGCAGTGGTTCCCAAACTTTTTTGGCCTACCGCCCCCTTTCCAGAAAAAATATTACTTAGCCCCCTGGAAATTGTTTTTTTTTTTTAAATTTTAATAGCAATTAATAGGAAAGATAAATGCACCTGTGGCCATCACCGCCCTCCTGGATCACTGCAGCACCCACCAAGGGGCGGTAGTGCCCACTTTGGGAATCACTGGCATGAGAGAAGACCCTAAACACTAAGAGTTTTCTGATCACATAATAAAAGGAGAATTCACTTGTATTTTAAGTTTCCTTGTTCTATTCTTAGGCCTCTCTCACTGGTCTTTTTGATGCTCTTACGTCCTTCTGCCATCATAGGATAGTTCTTATTTCATGGCATCCATCTTAGTGCTCCAGTATATAGACAATATATAAAGTCAAGTTGAAAAAGACCATAGAATTTGTTTAGTATTACCAGCTTATTTTAGAAAAGAGTAAACTGAGGCTGAGAGTAGCTAGTCCAAGGTCACACATATGATCACCTCCAGTCTAATTGGGCTGACAGCCCGAGAAGACTAGCTTTGACTTAGTGAACAAGAGCCCTAGCCTTGAAGCTTTAGGAGTCAAGCCTTGGTGCCGCAGTTTTTCCTATGACTTTAGGGAAATTACCTGTCTCTGGGGCTCAGTGCCCTCCTATTCAAAGTAAGGAGAATAGTTCTTTCATTCTGTGACATCATAAGGATCCTGATCAATCTGGTGCTTTTTTCCCTCTACCAGGCTTCTTTGCTGTGGTTAACTGAATAGATAAAAACTCTTCTTGTCTTGTTAATTGTCACTTTGCTTAGACAATTAATTAGTCCAGTGAGAAGTAGTACTAAAACAACTATAATTCTTGAGACGTCTTAACCACACAGTAAATATCTTATCACATCTCTCTAATACATTAGGAGAATGGAAGTTTCAGAGATAGAATGATAAAAGAAGGAAACACAATGAGGAATTTGTGGCCAGAAGCATGAAATAAGCTAAAGATTGAAGACCTAAGCTAGACAAATAGAAATAGGTATTCTACCACTCTCAGTTCCTTTCTCTCTCCTATAAGGATACTAATTAAGTAGATGAGTAGGAAACTTTTAGTAAACTTAATCATCTGTGGCAGTGGAAGTGGAAGAAATTAAACTACCTACAGCTGTCTGGAAGAGAAGCAAACAAACTAAGAAAATATGTTTTTCTAATTAATATTTGACAACAAAAAGTATAAAAATGTTAAATATCTAAAAAAAGCTGGGAGAGAAATGAAGGACAGAATGTTAGTGACTGGATAAAATATGTAATAATTACATTGATTCTAGCACAAAGGCAAAATCATTTTGTTTAGAGACAAAAAATCTTATATGTTTGACCTGATCTGTTCATGAGATGAACATATTTATTAGAGTTTTTTTGTCGGTGTGGTTTTTTTTTTTTAAAAGATGTGAAAGTCCAAGAAAGGGAAAATTCAGGGAAAACTTTGTTCAAGTTTTTCAGTAGATGAATGGGAAAGTTCTTTGATGGGAGAAGCATGCTCTAATGGAAAGAATGTAATCTTTAAAGCCCAGCCATAACACCTACCAGCTTTGTTACCGTAGGCAAGTCATTTCCCTTTCTCTTTGTACGTTTCCTACTCTAGAAATGGTGATACTGCATTGCCTACCTCACAGGGTTGTTGTGAAGAAAATATTTTGTAAGCTTTAAAATATTATGTAAATACAAGTTACTGGAATTTTTTTTTTTGCTACTCTGACAGTTGAAACATTTGAGTTCATCACCTTAAACTGTAAACTTGGAGAATCTGTCCCCATAGTTTGCCCATGCTGTACATTATATAAAAAAGCCTTTAATAGAGCACAGCTTTATGCCCATAGAGTAAGCTCTTAGAGAATTAAATATCGATGGTATGATTTCTTGTGAGAAATTTACTAACATTTTGGATTTTTAGATGCTTCCCTTGTTTTCTGCTCTTCTTTTTCTGAGGAAATTAAATTCATAATACTCATAATCTCTAGATTTGTCCTAGGACTGAATTTTTTTTTAAGTTTACCCAGGGTAAACCAGGTAAGTTTAAACCCAGAGCTGCTCATACTCAAGTCTGGCTGGCTTCATATCCAGTATTTAGTCCACACCATCATGTCACAGTAACTTCATAAGATGTCATTGTTCTGTATTTGTCAGTTGTTAATAGAATCCTGAGGAAAGAACACGATTGAGGTGGTGTGCCCAAAGCAAGTGGAGTAATTAAATAACTTTAAGAGTGGATAGTCTAGGGGGCTGCTGGGTAGCTCAGTGGATTGAGAGCCAGGCCTAGAGACGGGAGGTCCTAGGTTCAAGTCTGGCCTCAGACACTTCCCAGCTGTGTGACCCTGGGCCAGTCACTTGATCCCCATTGCCTAGCCCTTACCACTCTTCTGAAGGTAAGGGTTTAAAAAAAAAAAAAGTGGCTAGACTATAGCATGATTGCCACATAAAATGTTTTGTTTAAAATGACATGAGTGCTATAAATTCTCTGCATGATAAAAATTGGCTGACTTGATTATTCTTCTGGTTGAAGCTTTGCCTCCTTTAGTATCCACAGTTCTGGGTACATAGAAATATTTTTTCATTCATACACTGTATTCCAGTCAGACGGGACTGCGTGTTTTTCTATAATCTCGTCTTGCTTTTTACGGCCTCTCTGTTTTCATGCAGGCCATTGGAGTCTAAACCTAGAATGTATTCCATACCTGAAACACATTCCTTCTCTTTCCATTTTAGTGATATCTTCTTCTTTCCAGGCCCATCTCAGATGCCACCTTCTTCATGAAACTTTCTCTGATTCCTGTATCATCTACCCCCTATTATCTATATCTTTCCCCACCTAATTTAAAATAACCTTTTTTTTTGTTCCTATCACACTTTACCTTGCATCATAATTATCAGTGTCTCTGTTGTATTCTCCATATCACTCTTAAATTCCTTGAAGGAACTTTGAATATAACTTTTATTTATCTCTACATACGGGTTGGCTCTTCCATGGGAATATAAGCCCTTTCCAAGTTAGGCCTATTTAACCTTTTCTTTTTATTACCAGTACTTAATATATTGCCTGACACACAATAAATTCTTTAGAAATTCCTATCAATTCACTGATCAAGGGCAGGAATCATGGCATTTTTTTATTTTTCATTCCTGTGACTGAACACCGTATGCCAATGGCCTACAGCCGACAGCCTACTTCCTAAATGCTCAGCCCAGTACCAGAGCATAATTTGGACAACATTCCTGCTATAGTTCTCATAACTCCTGTGGGCCATGTAGAAGGTTACAAAATGCTTTTTTCACAACAACCCTATGAGATAGATAATGCAGTTATGATTATCTCTATTTTACAAATGAGGAAACTGATGCTTCAGTAGGGGAAATTGTCCAGTGCCTCACAACTAAAAGTAGGATTTAAATTCAAGACTTTAGACTCCAAGTAAAGTAGGCTCAATTTTGATTTTCATTCTTTGCAATTATCCTGTTTTTGTATGACCATCCTCCCCTTCATTGCCCCCGCCCCCTGCATTAAATTGGGTTCTCATATTCTCTCTGAGAATCTTGATTTATTTTATTACTGTGTAACATCAACAATATAGTAATTTGTCTTCAGAACACATTGTTCAGTGGTCTACAATATAAAATAGAATTTAGAGAAAGTGAAATTATTTTTGTTTTTTGAGCTATTCCCTAAGTGTTTACATGACAGAGAATTAAATCTCAGGAGACTTGGCTA
The DNA here is from genome assembly GCF_016433145.1 of Gracilinanus agilis. Classification (NCBI taxonomy): domain Eukaryota; kingdom Metazoa; phylum Chordata; class Mammalia; order Didelphimorphia; family Didelphidae; genus Gracilinanus; species Gracilinanus agilis. The sequence goes on along the minus strand of NC_058135.1, from coordinate 220,671,634 downwards.
CAGGCTAAAATAGTACTTCTAATACTTATAAGATGTTCATTGTTGCTCAGTCATTTCAGTTGTGTCTGACTTTTCATGACCCCACTTTAGAGTTTTCTTCACTTAATTGGAGTGGTTTGCCATTTCCTTCTTCAGTTTATTTTTACAGATTAAGAACTGAAACAAATAGACTTAAGTTATTTGCACAAGGTCACACAGCTAGTAAGTATCTGAGGCTGGATTTGAACTCAGAAAGATGAGTCTTCCTGACTCTACGCCTGACACTCCAACCATCGAACCACCTAATTGTCCCATAAGGTGTTTAGGTAATTTAAGTAGGGAAGTATACTGGTCTTCCTTAAGATGGTCATATACTAAGTCATCCAATTTCTTATGTGTTTGAATCAACTTTTCAGGAAAATGATACTTCACTTTTCAGTAAAAAGTTGTTTGTTTTAAATCTCCTCAGTGGAGCTCAGTATGAAAGAGCTAACTTATAATAGGCTTCAAACACCAAAGTGAAGTATTTGGGTTTTACTACACAGGCCAAGGGAAATTACTGAAAGCTTTTGTATAACATAATGAAATTGGTATATTTGACATTTTAATTTGTCATGTTGACTTAAGAAACAGTGGATTACGGGGGCAGATGGATGGGTCAGTGGATTGAGAGTCAGGCCTAGAGACAGGAGGTCCTAGGTTCAAATCTGGCCTCAGATACTTCCCAGCTGTGTGACCTTGGGCAAGTCACTTGACCCCCATTGCCTAGCCCTGTAACAAATAAAATTAATATAGAAGGATATATATAAAAGATTGTTCAGTGGTCTACAATATAAAAAATTATAAGAATTATTAAAAAAAAGAAAGAAAGAAACAGTGGATTACGGAGAAAGGAAGACTAACAACTTAAGACAAGAAACAATAATTTTAAAAACTGTTGTAATCCAGGAATTAGGTGGTAAGACTCAACCTGTGTGATAGCTGCAGAAATGAAGAAGGAAGGAAAAAAATGTAAAAGACCTTTATTGTTATTATTGATTCTTGATTGTTCCTGATAATGGGATCCTGTGCAACTTTAAATAAACAAGATATACATTGATTTCCCAGGCTTAATTATAGGTTCTAGTTTGAGCCATCATCCTCACTAAAACGCAACCTGGTAGATTAGATAAAGAGCCAGCTTGGGAATGAGGAACATTTCAGTTTCCACTCTCACCTCTGATCCAGACTTACTATATGACCCTGAACAAATAATTTAACCTCTCAGTGTCCCCAGGCACTCTCTAAGAGGATAAAATGCAGAACAAGTGCCAATTAGCATTGGTAGAAAATTTTCAGATAAAATGGATATAATTTTCTAGTGCTATATAATATGTAAAAAAAGTAAGGTCACAGGTCTATTTCTATCCCATCCCCACAAAACATTTTTACATTAACTAATTTTTTAAAACTTTATATCTCCCTTCTCTGACTGGCTTGTAGAAATGCATATAAATAGCAAAATATCCAGAAACAGGAAGAAGTAAAGAATATATGTACTCTGTAGATAGGATATTTGAGTTGCCAGATGATCCAGAAGTGACTTTTTTCTTCTTGATTATAGCTTCTTATTATTTCCCATATCAGTCCCCTCTTCTCTAATATCACAAGCATCTTAGTCCAAAGCATTTATCACTTCTGCTTAGACTATTTCAATAGTCATCTGATTATCTCTTTGAATCCAATCTTTCCCTTTTTCAACCCTCCTCCACACAACTGCCAGATTATTGATTTTTTTTTTAAATCACATCTTAACTGCTTTAAAGGATTCAGTGATTTCTCTTTATCTTTTAAGACAAAATCCATACTCCCCGATATGGCACTGAAAGCATATCATAATCTGGTTCAAACCATTCAAACCAATCATATCAGGACAGTTACATATTACTCTTCCCATCCATACATGTATTTGCTTTGTCCTGGATATAACATTTGATCTCCTGGCTCTACCCTAACACAAGAATATATTCTCTGTTTACCTCTACCTTAATAAGTGCTTCCTCCTTCAAAAGATTTTCCTGATCTCCCAGTTGTTAGTGCACATCCCTTGCCCCAACATTGTGTCTTTATTTTACATATATATGTATTTATCCTTAGATCCTAAATATCCTAAATATCCCTAAATATCCCCTTAGTCCACAGACTCTTAACTGTTTTGTGTATAGTGGATCCCTTTGCCAGTCTGGTAAAACCTATGAACCCCTTCTCATAATAGTGTTTCTTTTTTTTTTTTTAATCCATAATTGAAAGAAATTCTAGAGGTTAGTGAAATAAAGATATAATTTTTTTTCCAATCTAAGTTCAGATTCCCTAAAATCTCTCTGCCAACCCTGTGGGGTATTCATGGATCCCAGGCTGTACAGACTTACCCTAATGAAATCTAAGCTCCTTGAGGGCAAAGACTTTCACTTTTGGTCTCTTCCTTGTGCCTTACAAAGTTCTGCCATATATTTAGGGTTTTAAAAAGAATGTTTGCTCATTGCTTCTCTTTAGTTTTAATTGCACTCATGCTTGCAAACATAATGCAGCATATGAAAAACCTTTAGGATTTTATATTACAGATTGGGATCTGGAAAAGCCCTTGGAGATCTTCTTTCTAGACCAGTGCACTTCTGCTATATATGAGAGAACTGAGAACAGGGAGGTTTAGTGACTTGTCCAAAGTCATGCAAGAGGTGTCTGTCTGTGTTACCCAAGGTCACAAAGACAGTGAGTATTGGCCAGAACTCCAATCCTAAGCCTTTGCCAAGTTCTGAGCCTTTTCTACTGCATTGCCCTAGTTTGGACTGTACTAGACTTTTGCTTTAGTATCTATCAAGTACTTCTTTTGTGGTTGCCAAAGTTTACTACTGACTAAATAATGACATGGAGTTGATAGGCCAATTTCGCATGTAGAGTCTGATTTTGAAACCCTAGAGGTACAAATGGAACATCCTAGTAGAAAATAGCTAGAAAGCAGTAGAAATACAAATCTGAAACTCGGGATAAAAGTCAGGAGATATACCTTAATTTAATTCAACAGTCACTCAGTACCCAGTGTGTTCCAGACACTGTGCTTATATACCAGCAAAAATGTAATATGGGCTCTCTCTGAGGAAGCTTAATCTGATGTAAGTAAAACACACATAAAAAACGGATGAAAGTAAAAGTGAAATCAGAAGAAACCTTGGTGCAAAGAGAAATTAAGAGAGGAAAAGATCTACTTTCCTTCATTTGGAAGAAGATTTAGGGAAAGCTTTGTGGTGGAGGCTAAAGGATGGAGGGATTTGTTAGTTGGTTAGAGGAGGCAATCCATGCTACACATTAACACTCAGAAATGGGAGCTGGCAAAATAGAGGATGAAGGACAGCCCACTTTTGCAGTAGAGTAAGACAAAGGTAGAAAGGGTAACTTGGAACTGGATTGGAAAGGGCCTTGAACTCCAGAGTCAATTTATAATTTATTCAATGAGATATGGGGAGCCACTAGTTGAAACAGAGGGGGATATCTATAAAGGTCATCTGTGGGTTTGGGGATTTTTTTAGTAGACATCTATATTTCAGTTCAGTTTGGCAGATGTGTAAAACACGAGAGCTCAAAAATGAAAAATGACATGCCTTTACCCTTTAGGAAGAGATGAGCTAATGGGAAGAAGAAAAATATATTATTCATAGATAAATATATTACAAGGTAGGATGTGATAAGGGCAAAAATTAAATCCAGGGAGAAAGTGTTCTAAGCAGATTTGAGGAGGGAGAAATCTGTTTAGCCTATCTAGTAGATCTTTATTCCAAATCACTGCAAGATTTATTGCCCCTGTGGGGCAGCAGTTCTAAAATGACATAGTGGATGGAAAACTGATCCCACAGGCTAGATGATCTGAGTTCAAATTCAGCTTCAGATACTTAGTAACTGTGTCACCCTGAGCAAATCACTTAATTTGTATCTGCCTCAGTTTCCTTACCTATAAAATGGGGTTATTAATAACATCTAACTTCTAGGATAGGTGCAAGGATTAAATGAGATAATATTTGTAAAGTACCCGACTTACAATAGACACTATATAAATGTGTATTCCTTTCCCTTTTTACCTGGGGTCCTTGAAAACATACATATACACATATGTATGTATGTGTCTATACATATGTAGTATATGTATTTTCTATTATATCAATTATATTAATTCATAATATATTATTATATTTTATGTTATTGGTTTCCTTCAAAAGCCTGTATATTTTATTTTATACTTTAAAAAATTATTCTAGGAAATAGTCTGTAGACCCAGTTAGAATGTAGAATCCATTTGTCACTTCTTGCTTAGACTTGATTTTCCAGGGCTTTCCTTTTCAATTCATCCTCAATACATTTGCCAAATTGCTTCATAAGACAGTCTTATTTAGGGAATCTCAGTAATCATCCTGTATTGGTTGCATAATAAATAGATCTTTTACTTTCTAGCAAGTATCCTTAATGGTTTTCTTCACCTTTATTTACTACCCTTGACATTTGCTGATATTGATTCCCTAAGGCTTAGATTTTTTTTTTAGATGTTTGAAGTTTTTACTTTTTATTTTTAGAAAGAGGCACAGTAGTATGTTATAGTGAATAGATTATGGGACTTGAAGTCAGATTCAAAATCTTCCTTCTGGCATTTAATAACTCTAGGATCATAGCAAGTCATTTAACTGAGCCCAAGTTTTCTCATCTCTAAAATGGAATTAATATTTATAGTGCCCACATTACAGAATATGTAAAGCATTTTTGTCACTAATATTCTTAGTATTTTTAGAGTGATTTGCATTAAAACTTAATGAGACTAATCTTAATTTTTATATATCTATTTTTGGGGGAGAAATTTTATTTAATTAATTGATTTAGAATTATTTTTCCATGGTTACATGATTCATGTTTTTCCCTTCCCCCCACCCCCACCCTGGTAGCCAACGAACAATTCCACTGGGTTTTACATATGTCATTGATCCAAACCTATTTCTGTATTATTCATATTTGCATTAGGGTGATTGCTTAGAGTCTACATTCCCTATCATATCCCCATCGACCCATGTGATCAAGCAGTTATTTTTCTTCGTGTTTCTACTTCCACAGTTCTTTCTCTGGATGTGAATAGTGTTCTTTCTCATAGGTCCCTCAGAATTGTCCTAGATTCTTGTATTGCTGCAAGTAAAGAAGTCTGTTACATTTGATTGTACCACAGTGTATCTGTCTCTGTGTATCATGTTCTCCTGGTTCTGCTCCTTTCATCAATTCCTGGAGGTCTTTCCAGTTCACATGGAATTCCTCCATTTCATTATTCCTTATAAGCACAGTAGTATTCCATCACCAACAGATACCACAATTTGCTTAGCCATTCCCCAATCAAAGGGCAATTTTCCAATTTTTTGCCACTACAAAGAGCATAGCTATAAATATTTGTGTACAGTCTTTTTCCTTATTATCTCTTCGGGGTATAAACCCAGCAGTGGATCAAAAACTGGATCAAAAGTCAGACAGAGATTGAATCTTAATAAGTGATAATTCTGCAGAAAGAAATTGCACCATCTTGTGAAGTAGTATGCTTTTTAGCAGTAGAGATATTCAGACAGAAACTAGATGCCCATTTGTTGGTAATTTTATAGAGGGTCCTGCTTTAGTTAAGGGTTATTCTAGTTCTACCCAAATCCTGATAACTATTAAGACCTTCAAGATTTCTCTTCCTTCCTCAGTGAGTTTAGTACCTGGCTCACAATCTTTCTTTCCTCGCCAACTCCTGCCATCATACTAGGGGATTTCAACATACATGTTGACACTCCTTCAGAAACTCTTAACCTTTCTGCTTCTCAACCTATTCACTTCCCATGACCTACTATGCCACCCCATCTCAGCCACACATCTTTGTGAATATAGTCATATCCTTAATCTTGCCATCACCTACAAATGCACTACCTCCATGCTGAGTAACTCTGACCATAATCTGTTGTCATTCCTTCCTTTTCCCATTGCCTACCCATATCAGACCCTATTCTTTACACCGTGACCTCTAATCCCTTGAACCCTCAATTCTTTCCCAAGCCATCATCCCTGTACTAATCACAATCATTTCTCCTCTTTTCCCCATCTTGACCCCCTAGTGAACTAATTCAACTCTGTACTGCCCTCTGAGTTCCTAGCCCCCTTATCATATCACTGGTTTCCCCCTGCCAAACCTCAGCCCTGGATCATACATTCACGATTTGCTGCTTTCATTCTATGCACATGATATGCCTGCTGCTAAATGAGGACAGAGAAAATCTTGCAATATCTTTATGTCCACTCAACCTCAACTGGGCCCTCCATGCTGCTATTGTAATGCTGCTTTATCTCTTATGTCAACTCATTATTTCATTGTCTCTGTCTTCATAGTGGCTCTTCCAAACCTCTTCATCCTTCTGAAATCTCCCATGCATCCCTATCCCCTATCTTGTCAGCTGAGAACCTTGCTTCATTCACCATGAACTCCCTTTTCTCTCTTCTTCCTCATTTCCTGTCATTCAGGTGCCTTCTGTCATCCCCTTCACATGATGAGTGGCCTTACTCCTTACCGTGGCTAACCCTGCCACTTGTTCAAGTGATCTCATTCCATCTCTCTCCATCAGATTGTCTCCTTCTGTCATCCCCATTCTAGCTAAAGTTATATTTAATATCTAGATTGTTTTCCATCTCTTACTACTGCCTCAAACATGCCCAGGTCTCCTCCACCCCCAGAAAACCATTCCTTCCCCACTAACTTGTCTTAGGTCTCTTCTGCCCTTTGTTGCCAAACAACAAGAAAAAAAGCCTTCTACAATAAACACCTCCATTTCCCCTCCTCTCATTCTCTTCTTAACTAATCCTACTTCCAAACTCATTAGTCCACAGAAACTGCTCCCTCCAAAATTACCAGTGATCTCCCAGTGACCAAATCTTGGGGCCATTTCTCTATTCTCATTCTTCTTTGTGCTCTCTGCAGCCTTCAATACCATTGATCACCCTTTTTACTTTGACCCCTTCTTTTCTCCTACCTCTCTGACTGTTCCTTCTCAGTCTCCTTTGTTAGATCCTCATCCAGGTCATCTGCACTAATCATTGGTATCTCACAGGATCCTATCTTTTGCCCAGGGATCTCTTCAGCACTCATAGATTTAATTATCATTTCTCTGCAGATATTGTCAAAACCACCTGTCTAACCCTAATCTCTGCTGACCTCTAGTCTTGCATCTCCAACTGCCTTTCGGTCATCTCAAATTGGATGTCCATTTGATGTCTTAAATTTAATATGTCTAAAACTGAACTTATCACCTTTCCTCTAAACCGCCCCCCCCATTCTTATTACTGTAGAAAACATAACTATCCTTCCAGTCCCCCAGGCTCACAACCTAGGTATCTTCCTCTACTTCCCACTATTTTTCATGCCTTATATCCAATCTGTTGCCAATACCTATTGATCTCATCATCGTTGCAAATATTTTGAATATTCCCCCTTCTCTCCGCTGATGCCATCACCTCTCTGGCACAGGTCCTTATCCCTTCGTGCCTGTACTATTGAAATAGCCTGCTGATAGGTCTGCCTTCCTCAATTCTCTCCCTACTCCATTCCATCCTTCATTCAGCCCCCAAAGTAATTTTCCTAAAGCACAAGTTCAACCATTACACTTTCATCAACTGTGGTAGCTCCCTTTGATCCCTTTGTTTGACATTTCAAGCCCTTCATAAACTAACCACTGCCACTATCACCTTTCCAGGTTCTTTCACCTTACTCCGTTAGCTACTCCTCACCCAGTGACAGTAACCTCCTGACATTCCATCTCTCAGCTCTAGCCATTTTTTCTTTTAACTGTCCCCCATACTTGGATGCTCTCTCTCCTCATCTTTGCCTACTAGCTTCCCTGCTTTCCTTTCAAATTCCAGCTAATATCTTATCTTCTACAGGACACCTTTCTCAATCTTGCTTAATACTAGTGCCTTTTATCTGTTATTTCCTGTGTATTCTGTATTTAGCTTGTTTGTACATATATGTGTGCTTGTTGTCTTTCTTGTTAGATCTTGAGCTCCTTGAGGACAACTATCTTTTGCCTCTCTTTGTGTCCCATGGGTTTTAGCACAGTGCTTATGACAAAGTGTTAAGTGTTTAGTAAATACTATTGTTTGTAAAAACTCTTACCTTCAGTCTGGCAAAAGAGCAGTAAGGACTAAGTATATGGAGTTAAGTAACTTGCCTAGGATCACACAGCGAGAATGTGTCTTAGTTAAGATTTTTAACCCAGGACCTCTCATATCCAAGCCTGGCTCTCTATCCACTGAGCCACTAGCCACCCCAATAAATACTTATTGAGTGACTATTTTCTTTGTCTATTTTTCATCTTCCAATTATTTTCAAATACTCTTGACAATGTCCCTAGCACCACAAAACTGTCTTTATCCTAGCTGCTTTGGGCAAAATATTTTTAATTTAATCTAACCAAAATTATCCATTTTCTATTTCATAATGCTCTCTTATTTGGCTCTAAATTCTTCCCTTATCCATAGATCTAACAGGAAAACTATTCTGTGCTCCCTTAAATTGTTTATGCTATCATCCTTTATGTCTAATTCATGTACTCATTTTGATCTTATCTTAGTTTATACAGTATGAAATGTTAATCTATCCCTAGTTTCTGCCAAACTTTTTAAGCTTTCCAGGTTTCCCAGCAGCTTTTGTTTTTCTCCCAAAAGCTTGGATCCTTGGGTTTCTTAAACACTAGATTACTATGGTTATTTACTACTGTGTATTATGTACCTAATTTATTCCACTGATCCACTGGCTGTGTTTCTTAGCCAGTACCAGATTGTTTTGATGATTACCACTTAGTAATATAGTTTGAGATATAATGTATCCTAGATTCTTGAGGAGAATTCTATGGTCTTTCTTACTTTTTAGCTATGTAAGCAAATGGGGAAAATTGGAAATTGTGCTTATGTTTCCATTTAAGGTATATTGGGAGATTTGTCTATCTCAATATGAGCAGTAAGATTTGTTTACTTCATCCCCTTTATATTTTAAAGATAGTATCCCTTAATTCCTTTCCCACATTCAGATTTGTTGTTCTTGAACCAAACTCCATTTAGAAATGGTTATTAAATTTTTGCCTCATTCAGTACTTATTTCTAAATTCTTTTTAGAAATTAAAGCTTTCTCCAAAATTATAATAATCATTTCTACTCCCCCCTCAAGATTAAGGAAAATATACTCCTTTCATTGTAAAGTTAGAGGGCTATAGAATAGAATATTGCCTATACTGTCAGATATAGTATATTGAAGTTGAAGCTTTTATAAGTGGATTCTTTAATTTTACCTACCAAATTATTATTGAATGCTTAATATGAGCAAGATGTGCTAGATATTCCTAGGATTCAACTCATGATTATACAGCTGCAAGGAGACTTAGTTAATCATATTCCTTCTTTACCCACCCCCCACCCCCCTCTTTTTTATAGAGGAAACTTAGGTCAAGGGAAGTGGTGGCTTGCCCAAGGTCAAATACGTCATAAGTAACAATTAGAATTGATCCAGTGTTTCCCCCCCAACACTATGCTGCCTCATCCATCTTATTGCTTTCTAATTTCCCTATCAGTAAAATGGAGTACCTACATCATAGCATGGTTATGAAGCTTAGTAAGATAATGCATGTAAAGTTCTTTGCAAGCCATTAGAGACCATTATTGTTATTATTAATTGTTATCTTGTTTTCCATTTTTTCAGTGTTCAGATAGATATGACCTTGGGAGAAGTTACTACCGTGCTATTATTTTATATTTAATGTTCTATCAACTATTGGACAGGTGGATAAAATAATTGCCTTTGGTAGTCGAATAAAAATGTTAGATACATAGATATATATATATATACACACACACACATATATATATATATATATGTTCATCCTCTATAGGCTTGCTGAAAGCATCCTTGTTACAGCTTTAATAATAAAACAATAAGGATTGATATGTACCTCATCCTGTTCCTACATGATTTTGAATTCCTCTACTAAATTTGTGTATTTGAAAGCTTTTCATTCCATGTAGCTTGGAGATTAAGTATTTGTCGTAATATCTATGAAAAGCATTTTTCTTAAGTTTTTGTAGATTGGTGTTATGTCCAAGATGATTGTGGGCAACACTTTGTTCTTTGCTAATTCTTATTCTTGTATACTCTTGGTTAGGTTCTCCAGGATATTTTCACATCCACATTTGTAGTATAAGAATTTGATGTCTGTCTTGTCCATAGATATCAGTCTTCTAATGTATAGTTCTAACCATCAGGACATATTGGCATTTAATAGGCGCTAAACTTTTATGTTGCCTAATTTCTGTCATTTCCTTTCATGTTCTACATTGATCATGAAATTCTGCCTTCTTAAGGATGTCCCTTTGGTAGCTTTTCATGGCAGTGATGATCTGGTCCTGAATTGCCATCATAAACTTTTCCTTTTTCATAAATCCATGTAACTTAGACAGTGTATTGTCTCCCTTTAGATTAGGTACTTGAGAGCAAGAGTGGTCTTGCTTTCCTAATATTTGTATCCCTGGCAATTAGTACAGTGCTTTGCACATAGTAAGCGCTTAATAAATGCTTCATTCATTCATTCATTCATTCATTCATTCATTGCTTATTGTCAACATATTGTTGGCTGAGCTCATGTGAATGTTGCCTGTGGTTTTGATTCCAGTCTTGGATCTTAGTCTTTAAAGTGGGGTCGAGGTTGGGGAGAAAATTAATCTACATCTGACATTCATAGAAGGTAGCTTTCAGCAGCTTTTGCTTATATGAAACCATCTTTGCCCTCCAACTAATTCTTCACACAACACAGTACCCTTTTGCCCATTTCCAAAACCCTAGGGAAAAGGAAAGAGGGCCCAAGACTACAGGAGTTTGGGTAAGAAAATGGAGAAAAAGGTGGTAAAATTGGGGAATTAAGTGAAAAGCACATTCACAACTGTTGACCCCTAATTATCCTTTGTTGTTAGTCTCAGACTTTATTCTACATCATAATGGTTCCTTCTTAAGTCATTTCTAGAATGAATAGGTTGAGTTAAAGGGTGGAGGGGAGGTGGTACTTAAGTCATATCCATGTTTAAAATGCATAAATGAATGTTTTTGCATATGGATTGTGAATGTGTAATATGCAAACCACTAATTTAATTTTCACAAATAATTTAGACTTGTATATTTTACTCCTCCATTAAAAATACCTCTTTATGTTGTGGAGGTTCCTAGGTTCTCAAAGGCCTAAAATACAGGAGAGTGTAAACTCAAGCAAGTATTACCAACCTAGAAAGACTTTTGAGCATGAGCCTAACTGGGGACATGTGTCTGGTTGCAGAGAACCAACTAGAAAAATGCAAAAGGCTCATCATCAGAGAGTTGGTGATTTCTTCAGCCATAGCAACTTATGAAGACAGTCAACTCAGATGTAGAGGAGTTGTGATCTACCCAGGTGGAAGGCAGTACACTCTCCAGTGAAAGCAGAGTTTCTTGAAGTATTGAAGTATTAGTCTTCTAACATAATTTGATATTCCTAAAGTATTTTATTATACTTGTGGTTATATTTTTCATCACATCTAATCTAAATCTCACTGTAATCTAAAGCCTATAGTGGTAACTGCAAAATTAGAATTAACTTCTTCTCTGTCTATGTTTTTATACAGCAGAAATTAGGCAAGTCTACTAGCATAGACAGCTTTCAATTTAAGTTTTTTTTAAAAAGGCTTAGTATGTATTATCCTACTTCACAGATGATCAGTAAAATATGAGACACTTCTCTTGTCTCCCCCACAGCACTTTGTATGAGGCTCTGCTTATAGTAAGTACTCAAATACTGACTTGTATTGAATTGATAGCGTTTGTTATTGATATATAAGTTGTGTTAGAATTAGATTTTTTTTTTAGTTCACTGTTAAAAGGCATGGCATTTTAAGCTCTTGTTTTTCTTATATTTAAATGCTTCAATGAATGTATCTTCTTTGGTATTGGGCACTACCTCCACCAGTACAGAATATAACCTTCTCATCCTGTGTGATTCTTGCCCATGCCCTTTTATAAATCCTCTATAGAGAATCTACCCAACCTGTTGGAGGCCTTCCTTCCTCTAGCCTTTAATTTATTTTTAATGGAGGATTCATTTAACTAAATGATAACTGATTTTCATGTTGATAGTCTGTCAGATGCTACTTGAAATCAGTCAGTCAGTCAAAACAAAGCATTTATTCAATTTTTACATGTGACTGGCTTTATACTAGCCACCATGAAATGCAATATAAGGAATATTTTTATTTAAAAAAAAAACTTTTCACTTGGATTCAGTGAAAAGTTTGTTCCAGAGGAGCTCTTATTGCAGCTGATATTTCTAAAATTTAACTTCATAGACTCCATATCTAGTTTTAATGTAATCTTTTTTATAATCATATTCTTATTGTATCAGCCCTTTTGACCATACTGGAAAAAGTATAGCTTATATAAACTTACCACAAATTTTATATTTTAGTTACTCATTCATTCCCTATTAAAACTGGCCTTTTTGCTTCTATTACCATTTTATAATCATCATTATTCCTTTAGAAAATCTTAGTCTCAATAAACATTTAATGTAACAGTTTTGTTTTGTTTTGGTAAAAACTTAGCACATTTTGTTTAAGTCTTTGGTATAATATTGCTTAAACAAAGAAATAAAGAGACCATGAAATCAATAGTGAGAATCAATAAATATTTAATAAATACCCATTGTGATAGATCACATAATTCTGGAGACTAACAAGGAGGGGAAAAGATAAAAAGATTAATAAGATATAGTCCCTTCCCTCATGGTTCTTAGAGTCTAGCAGAAGAAATGACAGGGATACAACTGCCTAAAAATTATATGCACAAAAAGCAGTGCAGAAAACTGTAGATCTGAGGAGAGAAAGACTTGCCATCTAAGAGCGTTTGGCTTTGTGGAATAGGTGGCATTTGAAAGCTGGTCCTTAAAGGTTGGGTGGGATGTCTCCAAGTAGAGATTAGTAAAAAGTATTCCAATCATAGGGGAAGATATAAGCAAAGATGTAGAGGTGGCAAAACACCTGAGCCCATGTATTTTATGATAGTTGGGAAAGATAAACTTAAATTTTAGCTAGTTTTGAAATGTTTAAAATAATATGCCTGTGAGGTTATAATATTATAACATGTTATAATTTTTATATGTTTGCATGTTATAATTTTTTATAAATTTTTTTAAAAGATCAGTCTGTAAAATTGTTGCGGCCAGTTCCTGGAGTTAAAACTTGTTCTGGTTTATTTTTTAGTGATTATAACTTAACTTATGTTAATTTGCCTCTTCTCTTTGATTTTGCAGATGATGTATTTCTGCCCAAAGATATTGATCTAGACAGTGTGGATATGGATGAGACTGAGAGGGAAGTGGAGTATTTTAAAAGGTAAATGTTATGATTTCACGTCTGACAAAGTTACTTACGTGTTCATTATTCTTTCTTTTCTCTTTGTCATTCATTTCTACTGCTCTTTCTTACTTAGAAGTTTCTTGCTTTTTCCATGTGTTTGCTATTCAGTAAAGTGATGTTTACATGGAATGTTGAAATATGCAGAGCTCTTTGCCACCTATATGAAGTTGATTTCAGACTGCTAGACTTGTTAAAATTGAGTGTAAAATGATGTTAGATTTAGGACTCTTAACTCCTGATTGAAGGCTTTGTGACAGCTATTTCACAGGGATCAGTGAAAATATTCTGTATTAGTTAGAATTTTGAGGAAAACATTTATTTTTGACAATCTTCTGCTAATTTCATTTGTAATAGTTTGACTTTGGTTGAAGCAAGGCAAGTTTATTTCACTTTTTCTTTCCTTGTCCCAAGTTGAAGATATTTCTAAATTTAGCTGCAGAGACCTTCCAGGGCTCAAATTCTGATGCCTCTTTTAAAGGCCCAGTTATCTATCCTGGCAAAAAGCATAAAGAAAAACATATAAATCTCAGAATAAAAGCTACCCTTTCCAACTAGTATGGAACAAACTTTGTTGAAATTCTTGTATAGAGATAAAAATCACATAATTTATATTCCTCTCAGTGTGTGTCACTACATTGTACATAGTTTCAGCATTTTCCCATTAGTTATCTAAAACTACACAAATATAGCCTTTTTTTTTTTTTAGAAAGGTCTCCTAAAAAATAGAATTGTTTCTGAATAATGTATGTCAGTGACAAGAACTCTGACACTAAAATATGCCACTTGAAAAAATTACTACCTTAGTGTCAGTTGAAAAAAGAGCAGGTCTGGGCACTGAGCACAGTGGTAGTGCTGGATTTTATGGAATTTCCTTCATCTTATTCAGGTACATAGTTTTGAAATTATACAAAGTAAAGCTTCAGTGGTATCTTGAAGAAGGCTCTTTGATATTCATTGCAGTTATTTCTGTGTAGAAAAAAAAACCAGCATTCAACCACTGATGGATATTCAGATCAAGAATGTTAATGACTGACCATGTGTACTGACATGTTCCTAAGTGAATCACTTAGCCCTCTGGTGGTGTGACATTCTACCTCCTCTTTTAAGAAACGGGAGTGATGGCAGTTACTTATTGTGGCCTTGGTTGATGATGCTATAAGCAATAGAGAAATGAGAAAAGTAACTATCAGTTTTATGTTTTAAAGACTCAGTAAACTTACTTTAAGGCAGAACATTTTGAATTCTGCAAATGAAGCAAATGTTAAACCAAAACTTCGGATTTTTTTTTCCCTTTCCTTTTTTAAAACATTCACTATACCAATGGACTAATTTCATTTGTAAATAAATGTCCCAGGGTTAATTGGGAATTCATTGACCCAATGTTTTGGGCTTTCATATCTCAAGGAGTTCTGTGATTTAGATCTTTAAGACAGATACCTTAAAAACCACGTATTCCAACACCTTCATTTTTTTAAATGGGAAAACCAAGGCTATAAAAGGGGAAGTAGAGGGCAGCAAGGTTTGCTCAGTGGATCGAGAGCCAGGCTTTTGCAGTTGTCTAGGCCCATCACTTTATAGATGGGAAAACAGAGGCCAGGAGAATGAAAGTGACTCACACAAGGTCATATATGGACATTCGGACTTTGATTTGGACATGCTTTATTACAATGGACAACTTATTTGTCGAGCATCACCTAGTTTAATGCCTTCATTCCACAAAATGTATTAATAAGCACCTACTGTATATCAGATATTGTGCTTGGTGTTATGGATACAGAGACGGTTGAAATTGTCCTGCTTACATTGTTTTGGGGAAGGGCAATAATATACAGGGCTAAGTAAATGTAAATTATATACAGAATAATTTGGGGAGTGTCACTAACAATAGGGGTGTATATCAAGAAAGGTGGCATAAGAAGAGTCGGTGAAGAGAATGTCTGTTCCAGACATGGGGAAGTCTTCGCAAAGGCGCAGAAAGAATAGCAAAGGCAGTGTATCAGCCAGCTTGTAGAGTACATGAAGGGAAAGGGTGGGATGGAGCCATATTGTGAAAGGCTTTAAATATTTAAATGTCAAACATGCATTTAAATGCATTTTAGGGCCAAAAGGGAGTCAGTGGAGGTTCTTGAATAAGAGAATAGCACGGTTGCATTCATGCATTAGTAATATCAATTTCTAAACTGTGTGGAGGAAAAATCAGAGAAGAGGAACTTGAGGCAGCGATACCAATTAAGAGGCTTTTGTAATAGTCCAAGCAAAAGTTAAGAAAAGCCTTCAATAAGAGTGTTGGCCATGTGTATGGAGAAATAAGAAGTGGTGTTGTGGAAATAAAGAAATAAGAAATAGATGTTGTGGAAATAAAATTAACAAGATTTGATAATTCACTTTTTATGAGTGAGAGAGAGAGAAGTTGGGAACCTAGACATCCAGAAGAATTCCTTGATGGTGATAATAATCAGAGCATTGTTCAGGCCAGTTACTTCTGTTGTTGCATTGTTCAAGGAATCTTAAATTATTTTTGACTTATGCATAGAAGACTCCTTTTTGGAGGAGAGCTCTTATGGTGACATTTTGCTCAATGGAATCAAGAGCTAACTTGTAGTCCACAAGTAACATGGGATTTTATATTCTATACCTTTCATACTATAGAAATATGGTCAGATGCTCTTGGTATATATAAATTCTCAAAGATTTTGAGAAAACAAGATAATTTTATTATTTCCTTGTTAAATTTATATACCTAGTAAATTACAATATCATGGTTTTCTTTTTTGTCTTTATGTACTGAAATCTGTTGATAATTAAGTTCATAATAAGGAAGGTTGTGTTGTGGGTTTTTTTGTTTGTTTGTTTGTTTTTGTGAAGATGAGAAAAATAGCCATGGGTCAATGGTTTCTAATATTTTTCTGATCTTTTTTTCCCCAGTGATAAAAATATGCAAGATTTTCTCCAAACTTTTAGTTTGCTCTTCTATTCCAGCTATCTTAAGAACTGATCCTCAGTGCACTCAAAACTTGTCACCTCTAGCACAAACTCCTCTTTGTAATTGGTATGATCCAACTACTCCTCCCTTTGTTTTCTTTTGTGCCCACACATTGGGGAACGTAACATTAGAGTCCAAATGCCCCTGCTAAATAGTTTGTTATAGAAATCTTGCCAGATCTTTTCCAATTTTTCTTTATTATGCTTAATGTGTTTTTTTTCCTTAAGTGCTTTTAGAAAGATCTGCCTAAGCTTTCTATAGCCTTATTTTTGCTTCCACTGTTTCTATTTTATGAAATAATACTGCTAATAATCTTCCACTGTCTTCCTTTGCAAGATTTTATAAATGTGTTTATTTCTTCAACTGACATTGCCCTTGTTTGACACTTCTCTCTATTTGGCAAAGAGACTGTTGGCTCACTAAGGTGGTTTCTAGTCTCCTTTGTTTTTCCTTGTTGTAATGATTGGTCAGAAGTTATTTAAATTTCCTTAGGAAAATAGTGTTAGCTGTTGGTATTTTCATATGTTCTTCAGCATCTCTAACTTATTTTAGCAAGGCAGGATACCATTGTTTTAAACTATATACCACCTCTTTTTCTATTCTTCTAGTTAGGCATTGATCTTTTATATTTATTCTGACAATCAGTGGGTCTGACTACTTATAAATACAGTTGTTTCAGTAAAGAGTATCTCTCTCCCCAGTGTATATCTGTATCAGATGTCTTTGCTTAATTGTTTTAAGCAAACAGTTGGAGATGGGGAAGTGCTAAAACAATTACAGGTGGATAAAATCTCCCTCATTAATGACAAGTTGTTTTCTATTTAAGTTAGGATCATTAATTTCCTTTGGTAGTTACTTTATCTAGTACCTCCTAATCCTCTTCAGGAACAAAGTCTTCATTTTATAAATTCTTTGCATATGAATGTGAGGCTTCTATATAGTCCACAAACTTTTTTGGCCTATTTTGTTTCTTAAATCTCAATCATATTCTACTACATGTTTTTCTTCTGTCTTGTGCCTCTTCACCTTCTTCCTCCATCATTGCAGAAGGAGAAGACTACACAAACCTAAGGGCCATTTAATATTTTTCTTTGTTTCATGGGTTATAGTTGCCAAAGAATTTATTACCCAGTGGCTAGTTTACTATTGATATGCCTCTCTACATACTAGGTTTGTCCTTTAAAGCTGATGCTCTTCTGTACACCACAATGAGGTCTCAGAGGAGGACTTAAGGAAAGAAAAAACAGTAAGGGTTTACATTCATATGTAAATGGTTTACAGTCGTGCTTTAGATTTTACCAGGTATCGCACATCCATTACCTCTGATGTTAGGCAATGTAAATTTTTAAAAAATAAAATCCTCACCTTCCATCTTAGAATCAATACTTTGTATTGGTTCCAAGGCAGAAAAGCAGTAAGGGCTAGACAATGGGGGTCAAGTGACTTGCCCAGGGTCACACAGCTTAGAAGAGTCTGAAGCCAGATTTGAACCTAGGACCTCCTGTCTCTGGGCCTGGCTTTCAATCCACTAAGTCACCTAGCTGCCCCAGTATAAATTTTTATTATTACTATTTTATAGATAGAAGAATTAAATCCCAGAGAAAAGAGATGATTTGCCCATGCTAACATGATTAGTAATAGTAGAGCTGAGTAATTAGTAATAGTAGATTGCTGAATCCAAACCTCATGGCTCTTCTATACACAAACTATACATACTTTTCAGACTACCTAGAGCAGTGATGGCGAACCTTTTAGAGAACCTTTTAGTTGCCCAAAAAGCAACCCTCTTGCCACATGTGAGCCCTCCACACCTGACCCCAGACAGGGGATGGGAGAAATGTCCTCAGGCATGTATGGAGAGGGGAAGGGGAGCAGTCCCCTTCAGAACATGTGCCATAGGCTTGCCAACACAGGTCTAGACAAACATCAAAAGCAATCAATAGTCTTTTGTAAAGCACTCAGATACATCCCTCCATAAAATGTTTGCCTTTATCCTAATATAAAAAGTTGCTTTGTTATATTTGCCTTCAAAGACAGGAAGCTAATAAATGTTCTTACCTATTCATGAAAAAAGAACAGAGTAAGCAAAAGGTATTATGTACATAGGAATATGGAATTTCCCCTGAGTAATGGACACTCTGTAGAGTCCAGAATTAGAAGATTTCATAGGTCATCTCTTTCATATTCTCTCCATGGCAAGAACAAAAGTGTGGCAATAGGAGACAATGGAGGGAAGGCAACATTTCCAGTTCTTAAGTGTAAAACTTCATTATACATAGAGAACTTGTTTTATACTTCATAGTCAGGTTGTCTTCAAGGTAGACTTTTTGTATATCAAGGGGGTACTAGATGTTTTTATACATATTTGTTACTATCTGTACCTACATCTTTTTCTTTAGTGGGCTTTTTATGCCTTGTAACCTGAAAAGTCTATTACAATAAGTACTTGTTCATTAGTATGAACTAATGGGGACTAAATTGTTGACCTCAGCCAATTGTCCTTGCAACTCTGACTAACATTCTATTTGAGTAGGATTAAATTGGGTAATTGTATTTCACCATCTTCAGTACTCCTTTTAGTGGCAGTGATTTGATATTTAGGAGCAGTAGGTAAAATACATATCAGAGAACCTACCTTTAAAATGAAAAACAGGCCAGCTTGAGTAGTATAGTGGAAAAATCTTTTGGCCTTGGAACCATGTGATCTAGATTCTCATCCCGGCTTTGGATTGGTTGCTTCATTTCTGTGCCTCATTTTCCTTGTCTTTAAAATTAGGAGAGGGTTGGGTCATTTCTAGACCATATGCTACATAGAATTATTTTGAGGAGAGCACTTCATAAACTTTTAAAGAACTATGAAAATGTTAGCTTTTTTTATATCTAGCTGACAAGGAAACTAAGGCCTACAGAAAGGGGAAAACATTTTCCAAAGTCACACAAGTCAGTATAGAATATAAAAACCTTTGGGGAAGCTCCTTATCTGCATTAATGATACTATTTGGTGCTGAGAAAGTTGTTCTTTTTGTTTCCCTTTTTTTTTCTTTTGCTTTGTATTTTTAGGTTCTGCTTGGATTCTGCAAGACAGACAAGGCAAAGACTTTCCATCAACTGGTCCAATTTTAGTTTGAAAAAAACGACCTTTGCTGCCCACTGAATGGAGACAGTCTCAGGAGGAAGCCCTGCAGGAGCCCAGGAGACCACCCCTGCCCTGCCCTCCTGCTCCGAGTGCTGAGAGTTTCTCGGGTCTGAGCCAGTGCTGCCTTGCCTTGTCCCCAGTGCCGTGTGGGGTCTACTCTGAACCCCGTCGGTCTGAGAATTTTTGCGGCCTGAGAAATCGCCACTTTCTACCTGAATTTGTTAGCTTGTGTGCTTGTAGTCTGTGAGTGAGGTTTATTTGATTGTAGCTGTACGCTGTGGGAATTGGAACAATAGCTTTTTTCCAATTCCTCCGGATTGCCTTGGCCTCAGAGACTATCAACTGCTTCCCAGGTTTGGGTGGAGGCCAGAACACTCGTTTGCATCATTTGCAGTGGCACCTGCCACACCCGCCCGCATCTAGCTCTGTTTTCTCATCATCCTGATCCATGATAAAGGATTGGACCTCTCATCCTCGGCGCTGCTTTCATCTGCTCCGGAATTACTCCCACCACGACTTCATGGAAAGGAGGCTCGTATGGGACAAGCATTTCTTGAGTTCTCTTTCACAATCTACTGTTTAAGAGTGTACAAGTTACGCTATTTGTGTTTGATTTTTTCCCCCTGACTTGTAGCCAGCTTGTGTAAGAATACTTGCAGAACGAGAAAGTTTAAAAAAAAGAAGAAAAAAAGGAAAAAAGAACAATACTCACACTATCAAATCTGTTATAGAGTGTATAATTGTATTAACACTGAAGCCTGACTGGCTACTTTTTTAACATATTGTTAAGTAATATTAAAATCATGTCTTTCTTTTTGAAAGATGGAATACATTAGTATGGCAGAAGACTTGTGTCTTGTCTTGTTCTGCTGGGGCTGTTGGGAGGGAGAAGGGAACACAATATAAAAATGGCATCAGAGGGTCTAGATTTGAATCCCACTTCCATTGCTAACTGTTTGACTTTAGTCAAGTCTTCTTTCCTCTGTAGGCCTTACTGTCTTCATCTGTCAAATGAGAGTTAAACTCAGAAAAATCTCCAAGGTCCCTTTCATCTCTAAAAGAGTTGCTCCATGGGCCTAGAGACAGAAGGCCCTGGGTTCAAATTTGACTTGAGACACTTCCTAGCTGTGTGACCCTTACCACTTTTCTGCCTTGTAAGGTAAAGTTCCTTCCGTCATTGGTCTGTGTATTGGTCCCAAAGCTCTGTAAGGCCTAAGCAATAGTGTCATGTGCCTTGGTGCCTTGCCCAAGTCACACAGCTAAGAAATGTCTGCAGCCAGATTTGAGTGCAGGATCTCCTGTCTCTAGCTGGCTCTCAATCCACTGAGCCACCCAGCCACCCCCAAGGTTTAAAAAAAAATTGCCACAAAAGAGAACTTAGCTGTCCTTGGTCCCAAATGGCAGAAGTAGGAGCATGAGGTAGAAAATGTAAAATAAATTTCTACTTACTGAAAGGCTTTGTAACAGTCGGCTATCCAAAAGAGGAAAAGATTTCCTCTTGGAGGCAGTAGCTCCCCACTCCTCCTGGTCTTTAAGCAAAGGCAGGATGACCACTTAGATTAGATGTAAGAGGATTGGACTAGTTGGCCTCTGAGTGCCCTTTCAGTTGTGAGGTTCTGTGAAGGTGTCTGAGTGAGGCTAGAAATATGTTGGTTGCAAGAAATATCTTTATTAAACATTTTGCCTAGCTGTCCCTCTCATCAGAAAGGTAGTGTACTTAGACTATTGGATATTGCTATTGGCTGCTCAATGCATGAGTTTTAACACCATAATACTTCAAAGATACGGTTTTTTGTTGGGGTCAGTGCTCTCTCCAATGCATAAAATAACAGCCCCCTAGGAACTGGTAAATAGCCTTTGAGTATTATGATAGTTTTTTAAAAATCATCAACCTGCAGCTACATCAGTAGTATAAGTTTGTTTCTAAATGTGCACACCTCAGTCCCCACAGCCTTCTGTAGGAGAAGGTATGTTGCATTAAGAGACAACTATGGATCCATTTAATAAACTGTTCTGTCAGTTATTAAGATAATGGGACAGAAAGCTATTGTGATAACTGTCTCTCTTAGGCTGTAAAACAGTTCTTCAATAAGGGCAACTTTTTCTTCTCTAGTTCATTTTAAAAGCTTCTTATTTGAATTTTCAGTGATAGATAACAGGACCAATATGGGAAAAAAATAAAGATTAATGTTAGTAGCAAAAAAAAAAATTCTTTAGAGCTTTAAGGATTTCTTTAGAGCTTTTTAAGGCTCATTCCTGTGAAAAAATTAATATTCTCACCATTTTACAAATTGAGAAAACTATAGTTCAGTGAGGAAAAAGTGATAGGTTGGTTATAAGATGAGATATAAACCCAGGTCTCCTTCCAGGTCCAAAGTACTTTCTACAAAAGACTTATAGACTATGAGAACTAGAAGGAATCTCAGGCATCATTTAGTCCAAAACCATTTTACAGATAAGAAAACAGGCTCAAATAGATATAAAGACATGTCACAGGTTGTTCAGCCAAACTTGAAAGTGGGTTTTCATCTGGGATTCAAACCTAATTCAAACCCTAAGACAGGTGTTATAAATATAAAAATTAACCAACATTTTACACATGTGGAAAAGAATAAAATCATCTTCTCTAACTTGACCACTGACAAAAAACCTGGAATTCTGGTGTCCCTCTTCCTCAAGACTCAGTAAGAATAGGCCCCACAAAACTGCTATAGCTTTACCAAAACAAACAAAAAGCACCCAACAGATTCATCTCTCCCAATACAAGGAATAGTCTGAATACTCCTCATTAGTACTCTTGCTATTCCCTGTAAGAGGACTAGGAAGCATTTTCACCTCTTTATATTATAGATTATTTCACCCTAAGATGAGCAGTTAAGTGAGCCAGGTTCTAATCTCATAGCTGATACCAATTTTCTGGGTCATTCAGGATAAGTCACTTAAACTTTGGTGTATTCATCCATCGGCTGAGATTGTTTGCCTTCTCCCAGTAACATAGAGATAATCTTTGGGCAAATGATCTAGGCTTTGAATTCTAAAGAGATAGCATTAAATATCCCTTTCCTCTGTCACAGAATTTGGAGCTGAAAAGGAACAGAAGAGGGATCTGGAAACCAGAAGAAGGGTTGGTCACAGTTGCAGAGCCAGATTTAAACTCTGGTTGTTTGCCTCCAAATGCAGTATTCTTTCCGATACATCCATCTACCTGTCTTTAAGTTTCATCTAATGTAAACTAGCCTACATCTCATTTACTATTATGAAAGTGAAGTAAATTAGGTTGGGTTTTTTTTTTTTTTAACTCAAGACTTTTGGTGTCCTTGAGAGTATTCAAGTGCTATGAAACAGTAAACTGAGTTCATAGGAAAATGAGACTTCTATCCCATTGAAGCACTGATCTTTCTGGAAAGCATCTTAAAGCTCAGAATTCAATCCCTCTTTTCCTTTTTTTTAAATTTTTTAAAACAAGAGGTAAAGTGATTCCTTCTTCTAACTGTAACTCATTCGATGTCATTTTGAGATCTTTTGCCTCTGGGTTTCCCCATGACACTCAGTCCTCTTAGGATGCAAAATAAAGAAAAATCAAAAGTCCTTCATACTTTTTTGGTGTAGTAGAAAAAACAAATCTTGAGAACCTGAGTTTGATTCCCAACCCTACACCCTGTTTGATTTTGGGCTCATTACTTTTCCCTCTGGGCTTTTAATTGTGTGTGTGTGTGTGTGTGTGTGTACTCATACATGTATATTCACATATATTTGGCTTGGTTTTTAATGTCTTTTCTAACTGAATCCTATGGCTTTTTATTTTTAATTTTTATGGAATTTAAGTCATTCTCACTTGCAGCAGTAGATGGTGCTGTGAGCCACACAACTATAGCCTCTGTAATTGGAGGGAAGTAGAGTATTAATTAACTTTTGTATTGTAGGGTAATATCAACACTGTATCAATACCCAAGATTTCTCAACTCTTACCAGGCAACCAGAGAGGATTTCTCAAAGTGAGAAAGCCCTATCCCAGAAGACTCCCTGAAGATCCTTAGGCACTGTCTAGTTTAAGACTTCTACTATCTAGGCCTTGGTTTGATCATCTGTAAAATGAGGAGGTTGGACCAAATGTGAGGTCCCTTCCGGCCCCAGATCTGTGATTCAAGCTAGTTTCCTCAAAACCCTTATAAGGAAATTGTCTCTCACCTTGAACTTCTCAGTCACATAGGTAAGTAGCCGATTCACAATCAAACTGAGCTCCAGTCATCTGATTCCAAATCCAGCCCCCTTTCTGTTGGGTTATGATGGCTCTCTACTTTTTCCTAGCTCAGGGGTCTTCCCATTGCATGGTTTTAAACTGTGTGGCCAGTGGCATGGCTCAAAGAAACCTAGGCTAGAGAATATATCTCTATATTCTCTATTTTCTGAATATTTGCTAGATTGCTAGATCTGACATGGCTATATCCACCATGTTCCACCCTGCCTTACATAATTACCTGCTTCAGGGTTTGCCAGAATGGACTTGTGTTTCCTTGGATGTACTCTTTCCTTGGCACAAACTACCTTAAAAACTTTCTATCTTGCAACTTTTAGCAAGAAATTGATTATGCCAGCTTTGGCCCTTTGGTCCTGCTGTCTCAGACATAGAACTTATTAATGACTTACTATTACATTTACCATTGAAATGGAATACCTTGTATTGACTTATTTCATGAAGGGGACAAATGTTAAATAATGTTTTAAGGCTTCCTTTTTAAAGCCGTCTCCCCCCTCATGGAGATGCCTGTATGTGTCTCACGGAATATCTGAGCAGAAAATGTGCTTATCCCAGAGTGACTCTCCTTCCAGTTGAATTGGCAGATGAAGGAACAGGCCCAGAGGGGAAACTTGCCCATGGATGAATTGTTGCCAGAGCCAGGCGGCTCTTTATACAGAGTAGATGAATTATTGACTGCCTGTTTAGTGATTTGGGAACATGAGATTCTATTGGAATCCCACTTGAACTCTTCAAGAGTGGAATTTGAGAAAAGGAGAGACTATTTGGGTGGGGAGAGAAGGAGGCTCGTTGTCATTGCCCCTGTGTCAGCACAAGGAGCATTGATTTTGTGGCTAGAGCTGTGTTCCCATGCCGAGTCACCACCAAGCAAAGTTCCTGGAGTGTATCACAAGGTCATTTAACTGTCAGGCAGGCCCCTTCATTGACCCTCCAGAACAAACACGGTGATCAGGTCTACGTGTCGCTGCATGTTCCTAACATCCCAACCGTGATCTGTCTGACTGTTAAACCATTTGTCCCTCGTTTCTCTTCTCTCATTTTTTCTCTCTCCAGCCTCTACTGTTCCGGCTCTCATGGCCTCTTATCTCCCTGGTTTCTGCTGTGGCCTTCTCAGGGACATTCTTTGCTTCAATAAACCACACGGGGGTTCCAGAGACCCAGTGCACCCCCTTAAGCCAATAGCTTCTGAGTAAAAGACTTTGGGAGCCACCGTGTAATTGCTCATTTTTTAGGGTGCTTTAGGAGTGCTGTGAGCATTAAGAGTGGAGACAGAAATACTTGACACACTTTAAAGCACTAGAGAAAATCAGCTATTAACAAGTATCGTCCTCAGAAACTGAGGCAAACCCAAGATTGATTGTCAAGGAGCTCATGAGTAGGACTTGAATCACTGAGATTATTGTTCCCATTTAACAAATGAAGAAACTGAGGCTTCAAGAGGGAAAGTAACTTGCACAAGATTATATTGATGAAGGGGTAGAATGCAAGTAACTAGACTCCCTGGGGCAGAATTCTCTCAGATATCTGACGCTTTTTATGTGAGCATCTCAAGAATTCAGGACAAAAGGGATCTTAGTTCAGAAGCTGAAAGAGAATTCAAGTGGGTGCTATTGTTATCGTTTCAAGACTCCTCTTTTTGAGTTCAAAACTGGCCTCAGACACGAGCTGTGTGACCCTGGGCAAGTCACTTAACCCTGTTTGTGTCAGTTTCCTTATTTGTAAAATGAGGGGAAGGAAATGGCAAAGCACTTCATTATCTCTGTCAAGAAAACCCCAAATAGGGTCACAAAGAGTCAAACATGGCTGAAATGACCAAACAACCAAAATTCTTCACATATGGAATGATTAAATGAATTAATATATGTCAAGGGCTTTGCAAACCTTAGAGCTCTAAATAAATGCTAGCTATTAGTCATAGTAGGAGGGGGCTCTATAATACCACCTTGGGATGATGCTACAGAGTTAATCTTGCAGGTGAGTTCATCTAGGCCCCTTGGAATTTATTTTCACTTGACCCAGATATCTGGTCTGAACTCTCCAGGGCCTTCACCCAAGCTCTTATGTGTCTTGAGAGAATACCAGCACTAGCATGCATCTTAAGACCTTGGAAGGTGGGAGTCCCACATCCGTGAGTAATTCCCCATTTGATGGCTAGTTTGGGTCTTCCCCAAGATCTGGAATCATCACCTCCACATCTCCCTGTGCCACAGTCTCATCCCCATTTAGCTCAACTATCTCCCTTCTCAGACCCCTTTTCTCCTCTACCTACTCTTTCCATTGCACTCTCTTGAAATACTACCCAAACATTAGCAAATGCTTTATCTTTTATCTTTAATTTGGATGACTCCATCTTCTTAAATTCATAGAAACTTGACTTCCATTAGAAGTTATTATATCAAAACACCTCTCCAGGATTGACAGAGCCTTTTCTCGGCCCACTTTCCTCCCAGACTAGGAGGAAAATACCTGTTCTTTACCCAAAGCATCTTGTCCTCTAACCGCACTCCACTTCCTAACCCATGATGTCTGCCGAGAGCCACACCACCCTCCCTGCCAATTGGATTGCAACTGTACTTCTAGCCCGTGGCTGCTGAAACTTCTGTAGGGTCACTTATAATCTCTTAATCACCAATCCAATCACCCTTTCTCAGGCTGCAGCTTTTGACCCAATTGACCATCTTCTCCTTTTGAAGTTCTCTTTTCTTCAGAATAACACTACTGGTTCTCCTACTTCTCTAACCACTTCTGATTCCTTCTCCTCTTTACAACTCTAATGGGTATTTCCTAAATGTCTTTCTTTGTCCTTTCTTCTCTCTCTCTCTCCACTCCCTTGTTTGGCATTCCCTCTAAAAGTTCAAACCATTTCTGTGCAAATGAAACTCCAAACTATAACACCAACCTCTCTTCTGAGCTCCAGGTTCTTATCAATTATTAAGTATTTATTAAATGCTTACCATGTGTCAAGCTCTGTACTAAGAGGTTCTGATCTCTTTAAGACTTTAGAGTTCAGTACTATGGTGTGCATCATAGGGATATTAGTCCCATTTGACAGAAAAAGATACTGAGGTCATGAAAAGAAAAGAGACTTGCCCACAGACAGAGAA
Source organism: Gracilinanus agilis (assembly GCF_016433145.1). Taxonomy (NCBI): domain Eukaryota; kingdom Metazoa; phylum Chordata; class Mammalia; order Didelphimorphia; family Didelphidae; genus Gracilinanus; species Gracilinanus agilis. The sequence goes on along the minus strand of NC_058135.1, from coordinate 220,644,668 downwards.
AATTAGTGGCCAAGCTAAGACTACAATGGGATTAGGGAATGGATTCTACTATGTACTGTGTTCTTTCATTCTTTCTTCTGTTAAAATTTGGGGATTGAACTCAATGACCAGAACTGATGTTTTATGATTCATGCTGTCAAATTCCTTCCAGTGCTGATATTCTGTGTTCAAGATTCTGTCATCCTTTCTAGCTCTGGAATTCTATGTTGTAAGGCCTCTTCCAGGTTCTGGTATTTTATGTTCAGGGTTCTTTGATACCTTCCAGTCCTAACATTCTATTCACTAGGTTCTAAGGTCTCTTCCAGCTCTAATATTCTAGGATTCTGTACTTCATTTGATTCTCTATACTTTCTCATGAGGTTAGCAGGACAGAGCTGGCAAAGACTTTTTCCACCTCTGGGGACAAGAATGAGAACTAAAATAATATCAAATCCCCTATTTCTCAGAGGGATAGACTGAGGCTTATCAAAGAGACTTGACTTGCCTAAGGACTCTTAACACGTTAGTAGCAAAGCCAAGTTTCTACTACTCCAAGAGGGAAAAAGTCTCACAACTTAAAAAAAAAAAATGTTGCAACCAGAAAATTGCCAGAACCATGTAATGCAGAAGATTTGTGTGGCAATTTGGGACATAGAGAAAGGGGAACTAGAGGACAGAAGGAAGGTCTGGGGATACTGACAGGACAGACTGTGACAAGAGTAGCTTTAGACTTAGCTTCAACACAAGTTGATTCTTCCTAATGCTCAAATATTACTTTATTTCTTCCCTGCTCAGTGAGTCCAAACTCAGCTTGGTATCCTCTTGAGTTATTGTACTACTGGAATGACCCTGAGCAGTTATTTCTGCCTGGTCTCATTTCCTTCCTTTATAAAATGAAAGAATTGGACTAACTGGTCTCAAAGATTCTCTTCCATCTGACTCCCAACATCTCTTCCCAGGTATATGCCATGTCACTCCCTTCCAAGCACTCCTTGCCTCAGCCAAAGTGGCTCATGCAAGAGGACAAGAACCCATAATCTCCTGAAAAGAGAATTCCTATGAAAAGAGACAGCTAGATGACTCATTGTATAGAGAGCCACGTCTGGAGATAGAGAAGAGGTCCTTGGTTCAAATGTGACCTAAGATGCTTCCAAGCTACAGAATCCTAGGCAAGTCATTTTACCCCACTTGCATAGCCCTTACCACTGCTCTGCCTTCGAACCGATACTTAGTATTGATTCCAAGAAAGAAGGTAAGAGTTTAAAGAGAAAAAAATCACATGAACTAGGAACCCCTCTCCCAGGTCCACCTTCTCTTCTTTCCCAAACTTCTGGAGCAAAGGCTGTTATTCTTGGGCAACTTGGTTGTCCTTGCCCAGAGTGATTGCAGCCATAGTGAGACTGACCTCTCTAAAGCCATGACTCCATCCTCTCAGCTGGGGTATGATGGGGTTCCCTGTCCCCATGGCCATAAGGCTATTGTTTGTCCTTAAACTGCACAGGCTGCCCCTTCCTCAAATGAATTGGAATCCTTGCATTTTCTTTTTTCTTTTTTTTTTTAAACCCTTGTACTTCGGTGTATTGTCTCATAGGTGGAAGATTGGTAAGGGTGGGCAATGGGGGTCAAGTGACTTGCCCAGGGCCACACAGCTGGGAAGTGGCTGAGGCCAGGTTTGAACCCAGGACCTCCTGTCTCTAGGCCTGACTCTCACTCCACTGAGCTACCCAGCTGCCCTCCTTGCATTTTCATCTAGCATAGGGTCTAGGGTTCAATGACTTACTGGACCAGAAACTGTACAAGTGAGGATCCCATTATTCCTGCCTCAGATTTCATCAATATGTTTTCCTCATCTTTTATCTCTTGGCTCCAATCCTGACTCTTCTGACCTCCACAATTGCAACCTTCACACCATAGAAGTTTGCTCTGCCCTTGGAGCCCTTCCTTTAATTATTGGTTGGTTCTTCCTTTTTTATTTGTATCTTCTGCAGAGTAACCACTCAATAAATACTTTTTCATCTATCCACCCATTCATCTATCCATCCTTCCATTCATTCATTCATTCTCTCCAGAGGTAAATCACTTTTAATGATTAAAGTGAGGACAGCCAGCCTCTGGCTTCTTTCTAGTTTGCCAATACCAGCTCTCTCTTGGACTTCCAGTGAAGGATGGGGGGGAATCTCTTATTATTACTACACTGGTTGCTCCTCAGAAAATGATAGCTGCCTCTCTCATAGTGGAGCTTAGCATAGTGGGGTAGATTCATAGTGGGGCTCAGGGAAGGAGGGAGGGGGGAAAAAAGGAAGAAAGGAAGGGGGAGGGAGGAAGGAGAGAAAGGAAGAAAGAGGAAGAGAGGGAAGGAAGGGAGGGAGGAGAGAGGAAGAAAAAAGGAAGAGAGAAGGAGGAAGGTAGTAAATTAGAGGAAGAAGGGAAGAAGGAAGGGGAAAAAAGGAAAGATACAGTCTAATGGTTTGGGGTTCAAGACATTTTGTCTTTCCTTTGGTTAGTTATAAGAAAGTTCTGTCTGTCTCAAACACCAGTGGCAAACCCTCTGTGACTGACCCATTCTCCTCTTTCCCTGAAGACAGGTATTCTAGCATTGTAGAGTCTGTGTTCTAAGGTCTTTGTAGCCCTGACATCTTATGTTCTATGTTCTAAGGTCCCTTCCAGAAATATTTTTTATTCTCAACTATCTTCCAGCTTGAAACTTCTTCTGGCTCTGACCCTACATGGTTCTGTGTTCTCCACCTTTCCTCTACACCCACCCAACCCCAACCCAAATTCTACTACCCACCACCTCATGCTTGCACACAATCAGTACTCACTGAAGATTTGGTGAGTAAGACGGTTATTAATAAGTTTGTTCTAGGGTACTGCTTATCCCACCCCCACCACCATCTCACCACCCCACCCTCCAGGGCATTCACCACAGTGTAGGATGTGAGGTTTCCCTTCACTAACCCAGAAAGTGGCCCCGGGATTTTCCCCCCACCTCACCTTGTCCCTGACCTTAAATGCTGGAATCACTGAGCCCCCTAGCCAAGACCCCAGCTCCCCATTTCTGAAGCCTACCAATGGGCCAAGGATTGGGGTGGAGGTGGGGGTAGCCCCAGGAAGCGAAGGGCTCTCTCTGGGAGACTGAACTACTAAGCAGAAGGCTTGTGGCTTTCTGTTTTTACTCTGACATTCTGTCTGCCACTTCAGCATCAGAGCCCAAAGAATCAGGCAAACCCTGGCCCTTGACTGCCACGTCTGTGGTATGCTGAGAGGGACTCTGGGAAGGTCCCTGATCCCTAAAATATCTCTCTACCAGCCTCACGGGTCCCTGAAAGTCCACTATTAGTCACTCTGGGCTAAGACCATAGTCTCCAAAAGCCACTGTGAAAATACACGTATCTTCGTTTTGCATCAGTGGCCTCCGCCATTTAACTCCAGCCTCCAGACTTGTTTCACATGACAAACCTTCACACACACTGGATGCTAAATGAACTGGAATACTTGCCCTCCCAGATTTTACTCATCATATTTAGAACACTTTTATTTCCACCTAGTAGAATCCTCTTTCTTCAAGGTCTGGAGCAGGCGTGATTCTCTCCACTAAGCTTTCTGATCCCCGTCCCACTCCCAAAGGGTCTAGAACCCTGTCTTGGTCTTTGTGCCCCCATCAAACAGCCTCTCATACCTTTATTCCCATAGATAGATATTCCACAGTGATATAAGCTCCTTGTGGGCAAAGACTGTATTGTTTGTTTGTTTGTTTGTTTGTTTGTTTTCAAGAAATCCTAGATTTAGAGCCAGAAGGAATCTGAGAGTTCATCTAATCCACTGTTTTACAGATGAGGAAACTGAGGTCCAGGGAGATTAAATAACTTGCCTGAGATCACACAAGGGGCAGGCTCAACATTCAAACTGACATCCTCAGATTCCAAACCCAGAAATCTTTCTACTGTTTTGTATCGCCTCCTTTCTTTTGTTTACTTCTTTTTTAATTACAGGTAGAAACAATTTTTAACGATTGTTACCTGACATTTTGTGATTCAGATTCTCTCCCTCTCCACAGAATCACCTCACTGCTTATATTTGTGTTTCTTAAATCCTTTGTTCTATAATTCTTCACTCTAAGAGTCTGGTTCTAAGAGCTTTCGCATTTGCCTCTTCATTAATGGTCTCCTTGCCTCTGGTCTCTTCTCCTTCTAATCAGTCTTCTACCCAGCTGCCATTTTGATATTCTTTTAAGCATCTAGCCAAGTCATTCCCTTGCTCAAAAAGCAGCAGTGGCTCCCCATCATCCTTAGCATAAAATGCAAATGCATTTGCCTGACCAGAATTATTCCCAGATTGATTTCACATTACTCCCACTCATATACTCTTTCCATTGACTTCAGTCGTTTCAACTGTGCTGGGTCGCCTTCCATCCTCCAAGAGAAACATTCCCCCTCCTACTTGTGTGTTGTGAGAGCTGTCCCCCATGTCCCGTCTCTTCTCCCTCCTATTAGAAGCTTAAGCCCCCACCATGGCTCAGTCTCTCAAGAGGCTTTTCCACTTGTATTTTGTATTTATTTATCTATGTACAGATGGTTTCCCCTCCCTCAGCAGAAAAGAAACTCCTTGAGGGTAGGGACTTTCATTTCTAACTCTATATCTTCCGTCTCTAGCATGGTACCTGGCATAGAGGAGGTGCTTAATAAATGTTTCAATTGAATTCTAAGATTCTGTGGTCCCAATAAGTGTCCTTTGCACTGAGGTCCTTCCGAGGGACTCCAGGAAGAGTTTCATGGTGCTGGAGCCCAGGGTAGCAGGGGATTCAGGCAGCATCTATTCACTTGAAGTCTAGCCCAGGGCTGGGGAGGTGTCAGAAAATACAAGATTGTTTCTAGGCTCTTTGTGTAAAAAGAGCATCTCCAGACCCAAAGTAGCCAAGCCTACTTGGGAGTATTTCACTTCTGGTTTATCATTCCAACCAAGAAGATTTGGAACCTTCAGGAAATGGCACTCCCCAAGCCCAGGCTTCTCTTCTAAGCTCACCCAGAGCTGCCAAAGCTCAAAAAATGATTAGTCTTATTTACAAATTAATGGAAACACACAGAATTCCCATTTGAAGGCCATAGTAACGATATTCACCTATCTCTCTGAGGATTTCATGTCCCAAGCAGGGCTCCTGTGAGATACAGGCTGGGTTTATTTCATCTTAGCTCCCCATCATCTGGTTGAGCAGAATTACTCCTCCAGCCACCCAGAAGGCATCCTCAGGCACTGCTTCTCCTGTCTGTTCCATCACTGTCCTTCCCAGAAGGTCTCTGAAAGCCACCCCCCAGGTGACAGTTCACCTCAACCACCTCTCTTACTGTCACTCTATAGTTCTCCCCAACTTTTTTTGGTGATTCAGAATGATGTAGTATATAATACATCATCAACAGAAAAGAGCAAAAGCACAGGGGAAAAAAAGTGTGATTCAAAGGAAAGAATGCTGACTTTGAAGCCAGAGGATATAGGTTTAAATGCTTGGTCTGTTGTTTGTTATACCTATATGACCTTGGGCAAGTCATTTAATCTTTTTGGGCTTCAGTTTCCCCAAATGTAAAATGAGGGGGACTAAATGACCTTGAAAGTTCCTTCTAGTTCCAATCTAAGCTCCTAGAACAGTGCTTATTCTTTTTCCCTGTGGACCAACTCAATAACAAATGGACTATAACCAGGAAAAGATATTCCAAATGTGTTCCCAGCTAAAAAGAAAACACCTCTGAACCAGAGTGGCTCAGTTCTTTTGCAGCCCAGTCTCCACATTCCAAAACTGCTTATACTCGAGAGCTCTTGGGGCTATAGGAATGCTTTCCCCTTTCATTTTACAAGGTGATCTCTCTCTCCAACTCTAGGTTTCCTGGTGGCTTATTACTGCTTTGATCTTCTTTCCTCTTAGTGTCACCCTGTCATCTAGAAGGTAGTTTATAAGACTTGCCACAGAGATTTGTAGGGAATCCCCTATAAATTCCTTTCCTTAGACACCAATGTGTTGGGAATGAGTTGGGGAAAGAAGGGTTCCAGATCCTCCCTGTCCATTTTCAGCCAACCTTTCTCCTGTTAGGAAAGACCATTCCCTGCCTCCAATCTGGATCCAAATACCGTGATGATTAGAAAGCAGAGGACCTGAAAGAGGGAACCATACATAGTAGATTCCTACATAAAAATTTTTGAATCAATAATTATTTTGTTTATCAGTGAGTTAAAGAATATAAATTTCCTGGGAGAAAAATCCTAAGGACTGAATGAGCATAGAGTTAGAGATCTGGGCTCAAACCCCATCTCCAGTGATTATTACTCAGGTGACTTTGGCTTGGACAGTCACATAACCTCCATGAGCCTCTGTTTTGTCATCTGTAAAATGAAGATATTGGTGTAGAAGGCCACTGATGTCCCTTCCAGCTTGAGACCTATAATCCTACAAACCATGATTAACAGCAGAATAGGTGAATAGTCCAGAGTGGTGGAGAGAAGAGTATTTCTCTGGTCTTCAGTCTGTACTACACAATTTCTTGCTATAGCACCGGCCAGTTTCAGGAGATAATATGGACTATCATTCACAATAGTTTTTAAGAATTTTTTTTGGCCATTTAGTTGATCCCATTTGGGGGTTTTATGGCAAGAATTCTGGGATGATTTGCCATTTCCTATCTGGGCTTTTGAGCAATAAGCTCATCCATCTCAAACTCAACATATCCAAAATAGAATTAATCTCCACCCCTACTTCATGACCAACTGTCTCTTCTAATTTCTCTCTTTCTGTTGAGCATCCCACAATCCTTTTAGTCACCCAGCTTTACAACCTTGCAGTTATCCCCAACTCTTTCCTCTTTCCCATGCCTCATATCCAATCAGATTCCAGGTCTCATCCTCCCCATCTCTTATACCCATCCTCTTCTCATTCTCATGCCATTACCATGCTTCAGACCCTTGTCTAGATCATTGCAATCACCTCCTAATTGCTTTCCCAGCCTCTGTTCTCTCCTGCCCAACCCATTCTGTACAGTGGCCAAATTGATATTCCTAAAGCTGAAGTCTCACTATCTCCTTTCGTCAAGACAATCCAGTGATTCCCTCTCAGCTGTAGGATCACCTATCTAAGGCTCAGGTCTGTCTATGTGGTCAATTTTTTCTCTTTACTTTAGAATATCTAATTTACTCTGCTGACCCATACAAACTTTATGCTTGTGTGTATAGCTGTCTGAGGGCATTAATTTCATTATTGGCTCCTTTTCTTGGATTTGGTCTTTCTGAAAATTTCTGGATAACTCTGTTCTTCTGCTAGTCTTCTTCCTGCTCTTATAGCTGTTCTCTATGATATCGAGCCTCAATCAATAGTAGAGGTAGATAGAGATAGACAGTTTTCTCCTTCCTCCTTCCTTCCAGTTTAAAACCCTTTTGAATAGGAAAATATTTCCCAGTCCTTGTTAGTCACCCAATCCCTGACCAGAGTTCATCATGCCAAGATTTTAAGCCATAGTCCAGATCTTCTTGTTTCCTGCAGCCTCAGGGTATGGCTCTGTGGATTTAGAGGTTAATGCCTAGGAAAGCCTTTTGTTCTTTTGTTCTTGTCTTCTTTCCCAACCCAGAGACCCACAAATATTTTTATAACAGAATTCAGAGCTGGAAAGAAGCTAAGAATCCATTCTGCTCGTTTTATGGATGAAGAAAGTGAAGAGTAGAGGAAGGGAAACGACTTGCCCAACACAAGTAGTAAATAGCTGAGCCAGGATTGAAACTCAGGTCCCCTGACTCCAAATCCAGGAGTTTTCCCACTGTATCAGGCAATTCTCAGGTAAGAATACTTGTCTAGAATCTGCCTCTAACGCCCTGAGTGACCTTAGGCCAGTCATCTAACATTTGTTTGGGACCTTATTTTTTTCTAGGAGAGGCAAGTGAATGATTGGGGACAGTACACTTTCCATTTCCGTGCCTGGCTATCCTCGATGCCTGGAATGTTCTCCACCCCCCCAACCCCCCCATCTGTCTCTTAGTATCCCCATCTTCTTTCAAGATAATTCAAATCCTATCATCTGTCCCCAGAGATCTTTCCCAGCAGCTCCTACTATCTTCCCTTCTAAGAGTACCTCTCACCTCCTCTGTACAGCTTATATATGGCTCCTTATTTTCATGGGGTCTCCCCCAGTAGCACAATATATAAGTTCCTTAAAGGCAGGTTCTATTTATGCCTTTCTATGTATGCAAAGGGCTCAGCACAGTCCCTGGGACATAGTAAATGCTAAATAAATTATTGACTGATTAATCAATAAGATCCCCAGGGTACCCGAGGTCACCAACTCTTGAACAACTGAAGAGATGGACCAGGAGCCTACAGATCATTCCTTCCAAGGTACAGTGCCCCCGATAAAAGAGACCCCCTCCTTCTTCAGCTTTTTCTGGGTGCCTTGGATTTCTCCTCTCCCCTCACACATTTGCTCTTGTGTCTCCCTTATCCTTTTATATGTCGTACACCTCTGAATAGATTACAAGCCCTTTGATAACCAAGGTTTTCCTCTTGGGGCTTTCAAATAATAAATGGTGAAATGAAGTGCACTGAAGCTCCACTCAAGGGCTCACAACATCTCTTGGTAGACCCAGTGATGCGGGGGGATGCCTGGCAGATGCAGGGGACACAGAAGCAAAGGGACAGGAAAAGCAATCAGATCTTCAAGGATTAAACCCCAGACTGAGGAGCCCTGGTCCCAGACTGACCTCAAAGGGCCCATTTTACTTGCTCTAAGTCCTTTCTCTTCTCCAGTCTGTTTCCCCAATTGTAAACTGAAGGGGTGGGCTAAAGAGTCTGATTCTAACTTTATTTTGCTTGAAGAGTTCCTTCTCTAATGTTCTAGCAGTCACCTTGCCAGTCTGTGCCACTGGGCACGGATAACTGGGAACCCATCTTTGCCTACCAGAAACCTGATATATGCCAGGAGTGTTTCCTCTCTCTATGGAGGACAATGTTTTAAATGACTTCCTAGGCCAGATCTGGGGCCTCTAGAATTGTATCTAATTCAAAGCAAGAGGCCTGTGGGGAGCCCCAGGCTTTTCGGATGAGCCTCAAAGAGGGTGAGCAGGAAATGAGAGGTATAACCAAATGGCAACCCCCTCCCCTGACAATCGCCACCCCCTTCCCTGACCCACCACTCCCACCCCTACCACAACCTTCTCAGATGCTTCAAAGAGAAAGTAAAACAGACACTGTGGAGTCCGATTTCACCCACTGCCTTGTGGGGCCTTAAACTTGCTGATGATGTGCTCAGCATCCCTGTGTTCTCCCCACATCCCAACTCATCGCAGCCAAATTTAGGAGCTGGGAAGTCCCTGATGTTCCTCCCCAGGCAGGTTCCTGTTTAAGTGGTCAGACTTCCCTTTCCACCAAGAGCCAGGCCTTCTTATTTGTGGACTCGGTGGCTGCCCCTGGGCTCCATCTCCCAGGAGGCGGCAATCACCATTCACTCAGTCAATTAAGTTCCTACTATGTGGGGAGCACGCTCTCTCTAGCAGGGGGGCAGGGGGAGGAAGGTCTACATAAAACTTGTCCCTGACCTCACCAGACTCCTGGTCCCCTCAACGCTGAAGCCTTCCTTCTTGGATGGGAAGAGTTACCTTCTTTCTTTACGGAGCGTGGAGAATCCTATTACCCTGTTAGATGCCACCGAGGTCGAGTTGATTTTGCTGGAATTTTCTCTCTTTCTTTTTAAAATCTCTGTCACAAGCAATGACTTTTAGGAGGAGGGGAAAGGAGAGCTACCCAGTATTCAGAAATGAGTGAGAAAAAATGAAATGTTTTTAAGGGAAATTGATTTTAATCATTTTAATGAAAATGGCTTTAAAAATCATTATAGAAGTGGGAGCTATTATTATCATCTCTTCAAGGCACTCTTCTGATCAATGATTCTTTTTTTTCTTTAGTGGTTTAATGCCAAAATTGATCCTGACATTCAAGGCCTGCCATTCCAGGTTCTAACTTTCCTTTGAGCTTTGTCTTCCACTGTCCCCCTTGCTATACACCCAAACAAAATAAGCAGCAATCCCTTCCCCAAACTAATCCCGTTCTTTTGTGCCTCGCCCTACACTATAACCTGCATCTGGCAGATCCCTCTTTCCACTTGTGGAAACGCTTGCCATGCTCATGTACAAGGTCTAATTTCACCTCCTTCAAGAAGCTCCCCCAGGCCGTGTCCATGCCATCTCGTCCTGACTGTCTCAGACACATACTTGCAGGTCTCTGAGTCCCAGAAACTTAGATCTGAAAGGTCTGAAGGAACCAAGGACGAGAGAATGGATTACCACGTGCCCAAGCCCTCCTGGGAGTTACAGGACTCCATCCTCTAGTCCCTTCCTTCTGGATGAGGCTGTCTTCTCTGTTGGGTGCCTTCCAGCTCCCTGAGGGCTCCTCCTCCATCTCCCCCACCTGGAGGGTTTCCTGAAGCCAAAGCCCGAGTCTGCCTCTCCTCTCTCCCTCACTAGATGGTTTCCTCCCCAAGAGCAGACCCAAGTCTTTTCTCTGTCTTCCCTCCAGCCTGGGAAGTCCCCGAGGACAGGAACTCGCTAGGACTCCTCTCTCTGCCTCTCCTCCTCGGGGAGGTCCTCCAGGGCCAAGCCTGGGTCTGCCCAGCTCCCTGCTCCTGGGTTCTGGGTCCCAAGAGCCCCCCCCCAGGGCTCAGCCTAAAGTCTCAGTGATTTGAATGACAGGAACCGCCTTTGAGAGAGCAAAGCAGGAAGAGACATCTGGCTCCTTCTCTTTGATTCCTTAAAAAACAACAACAACACACAACACAGCCAAACCACCCAGCAGCCCTGTTCATGTTCTGTTTGCAGCCCGAGCAGCAGCAGCAGCAGCAGCCGCCCGTCCGTGGTCTGCGCTGCTGGGAGTCCAGAGTGACTGACTTAGGGGGCCGGGGGGGTGGCCTGGGGGGCTGCCAGAGCCGGTATCTCCCCGTCTCCAGAGCCAGCTCCCGGCCCGTGGGGCTCTGGAAAGGCAGCTCTCCTGCTTGCAAGCTCAGGGTAGGGCACCCCAAGAGAGCGATTCTGAGAATAGCTGGCCCAGCCCGCTGCTCTCAGCTCCCACCCAGGCACCCAATCAGTAGGCAGGGCAGCTGTATTTGTTTCCACCCGGAGGCCCCTTGGGGGTTCCGGGGAAGGCAGGTTTGGGGATTCCACGCTTAGTGAGAACTGGGTGGGAGGAGAGGGATGCCTCGGGGCCCCCAGGGCAGTGTTCCTAGCCTTAGACAGACCGAGTGCACTCAGGAGGGACTTGGCTAATGGAAGGAACTGCTCTCGGTCAGGAGACCCGAGCTCTGCCGGGCACCAACTCACTGGGCAACCTTGGTTGGGCGAGTCCCTTCCCCTCTCCGGGCGAGAAAGTTTGGGGTCACCTACATTAGGCCTGGGGACTTTTCTTCTTCTAATGACTTTTTTCTGAATTGGTGAATTCTCTTTCACTTTGTTATTAATCCCTAAAAATATGAAACAGGGAGCAGCTGGGGAGGGCTCAGTGGATGGAGAGCCAGGCCAAGAGATGGGAGGTCCTGGGTTCAAATGTGACCTCTGACATTTCCTAGCTGTGTGACCCTGGGCAAGTCACTTAGCCCCATTGCCTACCCTTACCACTCTTCTGCCTTGGAGCCTATACACAGTATTGACTCCAAGATGGAAGGTAAGGGTTTAAAAAAATAAAAATATGAAACAGTCATCTGGAAAGTGTAAAGATGGAGTTGGGGGAAGGGAGAGGATGCCAGACCAGGACATCTAGATATGTCTGAGGAAGAAGACGGAAGAGGGGGAAGCAATTGGAAATGGAGCATCAAGGGGCTGAGGGTTGGGGTTTAGTCATCAGAGTTTAGAAAAGTTCAAATCTGGTCTCAGAAACTTACTAGCTGTGTGACCTTGGACAAGTCACTTCACCTTGTTTGTCTCCATTTCCTCATCTAATAAAATGAGCTGGAGAAGGAAATGGAAAACCAATCCAATATCTCTGCCAATAAAACCCCAAATAAGATAACAAAGATTCTGATACAACTGAAAAAATAGGACTGGATGGTATTCTAATCAAATCAGCTCTAACTGGGACAATAGTCCTTTACCTCAGTTCATCCTTGATTTTGATCTCTCCCTTCATAAAACCGTTACCCAGGCTCTACTCAATGTTATTAGTTTGCTTTATAATCCTATGTATTTTATTTTGTGCATTTAGAAACATAATTTTTAAAGGGTTCACCAGACTGCCTGCCCAAGGGGTCCAGGACACACAAAAGTCGAAAAGGCTCTGCACTAGGACAAGAATAGTTTGTAGAATTACAACACTGTGAAACAAATAAAAAAATAACTTCAAAAGCCTTAAGAACTCTGATTGATGCCATGGCTGATCACAATTCCAGGGAGGGTCTGATGATAAAACACTGCTCACCATCTAAAAGAGAAGTGATGGACTTGTGGCAGCATGACTTCTATTTTTTGGATATGGCCAAACTGGAAATTTGTTTTGCTTAACTATGTACATTTGTTACTCATTTTTTGCTCTTCTTTTCTTTTATTTACTTTTCTCTTCTTTTGTCTTTTCTTTTTCCTCTACTTTTCTTTTCCTTTCTTTCCTTTCCTTTCCTTTCCTTTTTTCTTTCCTTTTTTCTTTCCTTTCCTTT
>NC_058135.1:220605425-220622046 GCF_016433145.1 Gracilinanus agilis | reverse complement strand
AGAGAAGAGAAGAGAAGAGAAGAGAAGAGAAGAGATGAAGAGAAGAGAAGAGAAGAGATGAAGAGAAGAGAAGAGATGAAGAGAAGAGAAGAGAAGAGAAGAGAAGAAGGGAAGAGGAGAGAAAGGGAGGGGAGGGGAGGAGAAGAGAGGGAGAGAGGGAGAGAAGGAGGGAGTCTAGTTTTTCTTTTGAATACCTGTCCCATATCATCAGCTGCCTGCTGGACATTTAGAACTAGAGGTTCCACTCAAATTTAAGCTGCTTCATAGGCTTCATTTGCTTTTCTCCCCAAATCATCTTTCTCCCCAACTTTCCTCTCACTATTGAAGGCACCACCATCCTACTGAGAACCCCAGTGTTGATCCTCATCTCCTCACTTATACTCCCCCCACATATTCAGTTAGTTACCACATCTATCCCTTTTTACCACCATCATCCATCCATTCTGTACATTTTTTTGTGTGCATATTGTCTCACCTTGTAGAATGTTATCTCCTTGAAGGGAAGAACTATTTTTATCTCTGCCTTTGTATCTTCAGGGTTTAAAATACTACCTGCTGCATAGCAGGCTTCATTAATGATTGCCTCTGCTCTCTAAGGACCCTTCTTCCCTGCTCCCCACTCCCCTCCAGAAGTAGATTTCCAGCTAAAAGTTCATGCCAGATTTCTCTGACCCCATGTGACTAGCTCTTGCTGACCTGCTGCTCCAGCATCTGTATACGCTCACTGTCTCCATCTTTTGCCTTCTTTATATCTTCCAGCTCTCGTTTTACTTTCAAGCAATCAGCCATTTTTTCTTCCAACAGTTTGTTTAGGCGGAAAATCTCCTTCTGCATAATCTCTGGGCTCGTGGGCAGACCTTGCTCGGGGAGGACTTTCAGTTCCTTCAGTTGCAGATGGAGTCCCTTCACGTACTCATCCCTGCTGGCATCGTACTTCTGCCACTTGGCATTCAGATCTTCTACCTGAGAAAGAAGAATTGGTTGGTTTTGGTAAAGTCGGGATGAGCATTTTCTTTCCTCAAAAGACCTCGAAGGGATACCCATCAATTACCATCCGCCTCTCACTAGAAATAAGCTTTATGACAGCCACCACCAAGGTTCACCCTTCTGCTCATCTCTTTTCTAATGTGCTGTAGGTAAAAACTGGATATTCACTTCAAGGTTATTTTTTTAATGGAATCTACTTACTTTTTTAATGGAAGGCAGATGGCTTTTTTTCTTGAAATTTGGCAAATGGAAGGAAGTATAGACATATAAGGAAGCATAAACTACACTAAAAGTTTCTGTATAACAAAACCCAACATAATCAAAAGAAAAGAAACTAATTGAGGAAAAATACATATGACAAATTGACCCTTTTTTAAAAACTCTAAAATATGTAAGGAATTGTTAACAAATTATAGCAATAATTCCCAAACCGTAACAGATAAACAGTCAAGGATTTTGAATGGATGTGAAAAGAGGAAACATAGAGGAAACATAGATCCAGGCCTAGAGACAGGTGATCTTAGGTTCAAATATGGCCTCAGACACTTCCTAGCTGTGTGACCCTGGACAAGTCACTTGACCCCCATTGCCTACCCTTACCACTCTTCTGCCTTGGAACCAATACACAGTATTGAGTCTAAGTCAGAAGGTAAAGGTTTAGAAAAAAGAAAAGAAAAGAGACATATTGTTAATTATCCTTAAAAAAAATCATCAACTACACTAATAATGAGAAAGTCAATCTGCAGCAACCCTGAAAGCCTACTTCATTCTCTTCAAATTGGCAAAAATGATTAAAAGCAACAAAATTCAATAAGAATATGATGATAGAGAGGGCAGCTGGGTAGCTCAGTGGATTGAGGGTCAGGCCTAGAGACGGGAGGTCCTAGGTTCAAATCCAGCCTCAGATACTTCCCAGCTGTGTGACCCTGGGCAAGTCACTTGACCCCCATTGCCCACCCTTACCACTCTTCCACATAGAAGCCAATATACAGAAGTTAAGGGTTTAAAAAAATAAAAATAAAAATAAAGAATAGGATGATAGAGAAACAGTCTGGGTTTAATAAATACTAGCTGGGGCAGCTATGTGATTCAGTGGATTAAGAACCAGGTCTGGAGATGGGAAGTCCTGGGTTCAAATCTGGCCTCAGATACTTCCTAGCTATGTGCCTCTGGGCAAGTCATTTAACTCCCACTGCCTAGCCTTTATCGCTCTTTTGCCTTAGAACCAATGCAGAATATTGATTCTAAAATGGAAAATAAAGTTTTTTTAAAAGGAATTATGCCCTTTGTACCAATGATTTTGTAACTGGGGAAAAATATATGTGTTTGTATGTGTACATATGTATGTATGTATGTATGTATGTATGTATGTATGTATGTATATCTTCCCCAAAAAAGGTAAAGTCTATTCAAATATTTTCATGGCAACATTTAATGTAATTTAAATATGAAATAATGGAAAAAAGCACTTAAAAATCAAAAGAAGAACTATGAGAGTAATGGAGCCAGAGAAGTAGAGTTTAGATCTTGGCTTTACAACTTACTATGCCACCTTTGGAAAGTCTTCTCTAGGCCTCAGTTTCTTCCTATGTAAAATGAGGGCTTGGACTTGAATATTTTCTTTGTTGGATAATTTCCCTCTAAAGTCCCTTCTGCCTCTTAATCCTCTTTTAGTCTAATTTGCTTAACACAGTCCTGAAAGCAGTGGGTAATGAATGCTTGAATGGGGAAGAGAATATTTCATTGGGAACCACACTATCCATCTAGGGTTTCAGCTCTGAACCCTGGACCTCCAGTTGCATCACTCTCATGGTGCCTCATTTTCCTCCTATTGTTCAATACTTAAGTTATTTAAAGGTTGGATTTTTTTTTTAATCAATTGCATCTAATACTAGTCAGCTGGTTCTATTAGCCAGTGAGTTCATGGAGCACCATCTCCTGTGTTGTGTCTGTTACATACATGTGGTACTATGCCTAGAACTGTCTATCTTCCCAGAAGAGGGGAAAAAAAAAGAACCCCAGAGTGGGAATCCAGACACCATCAACCCGAATTTCAATCCTGAACTTGCCACAAACTTGCAATATCATTTTTGGAAAATCCCTTCTCTCTGATCAATTCCTTTTTAATCATTTTCCAGGCATGTGAAGGAGGAAGTACGGCTGGCCCTGGGACAAAGGTAAATCTAATACAACCTCTGCCCTCAGGGCCAATACAATTTAATGGAGGGAAAGGACAAGCACAGAAAAAAATTATTCTTCAAAAGAAAATGAAAGACGGTCCTAGGAAAGTGAAGAGGAAGGGTCACTTTCCCCTGGGAGAGGGGAGAAGAGAGGAGAAGATAAGGAGGGAGTCAGGAAAAGCTTACTAGGAAAGTTGGTATGTCAATTGAGCCCTGAAAGAAGATTTGGACAGATGGAGTTTAGCCACTGCTAAAACACAGAAGAACAGAAGCAAAATACAGAGGGAGAAGATGATAGTCTGAGACTGAATAAAGAGGATCATGAGTTTATAGTTTATCTGGAAGGCAATGGGATCTCAGTTCCACCTCTGTAAAAGGAAGGGGGTGAGCCAGATCATCATTTTGGTGCCTTGTAATTCTAGAATGTCCACTTGGTGATTGAAAGGATTACCACAATGTAATCCACAACCTTTTATAAAGCCCACAAAGTAGGCTTTTGAGAAATTCCAGCATGGGTTATTCGTTTCCCCAGGGTTTTAATTTTAGTCTAAATAAAAAACAAACAAAACAGGGGCAGCTGGGTAGCTCAGTGGATTGAGAGACCGGAGGCCTGGGTTCAAATCTGACCTCAGACACTTCCCAGCTGTGTGACCCTGGGCAAGTCACTTGACCCCCATTGCCTAGCCCTTACCACTCTTCTGCCTTGGAACCAATAAACAGTATTGATTCCAAGACAGAAGGTAAGGGTTTAAAAACAAAAACAAAAAGCAAACAAACAAACAAACAAAAAAAACACACACACACACACAAACACGTGAAATAGTGGTCATTAAACTTCTCATATTTTTTTTTCCTCTCTCCTCTTCCTCCCCACAAATGAAGCAAGGTCATGAGTGTTTCATCCATTCTTGTAGCCAAACAAGGTCAAGGCTTTAGGCCACTTCAAATAATTCATGTAGAATTGGTCATGGTCATAAGAGATAGACTTATATAGTCAGGAAACTTAGGTTCAAATCTCAACTCTGACATTTATATTCAGTAAGTATGTGCCTACTATGTGCTAGGTCCTAGTGACACAAAGTAAAAATAATGGAACAGCCCCTGCCCTAAAGAAGTTTCTATTCTAAAGGAAGCTAGGTGGCAAACTGCTGGACCCGTGGAATCGCCGAGTCCTCAGTTCAAATCTGGCCTCGGACACTTACAAGCTGTGTAACCCTGGGCAAGTCACTTAACCTATCTGCCTCCATTTCCTTGGCTTTAAAATATGGATTATAATAACATCTATCTCTTATGGTTGTTTTGAGAATAAAATGGAATAATATTTGTAAAGTGCTTTGTAAGCATTAAAGTGCTACATAGTTCCTAGCTATGCTGATGATGAAGGAAATTACTTGTACATAGATATGTCAATACAAAATATATACAAGTAAATACAAAGTAATTTCTGGGGAAGTTGTGAAGGGCCAAGGAGAAGGAAAAATCAAGCTAGCCCTTTAAAAGGAGGTGGTGCACAAGCTGGGGATTTAATTGGAGCAGGCAAGGAGGTAGTGCATGCCAGGCATGTAGCCAGTCTATACAAAGGCAGAGAGGTGGGCAAGGGGCATGTCACAGAGGACAATGTGGGGATATCGAGGTGGCTCAGTGAATAGAGAGCCAGACTTGGAGACAGGAGGTCCAGTGTTCAAATTTGGCCTCAGATATTTCCTAGCTGTGTGACCCTGGGCAAGTCACTTACCTCAAATTGCTCAGCACTCAATACTTTTCTGCCTTGGAACTAATACCTAGTATCAATTCTAAAATAGAAGGTAAAGGTTTTTTTGCTTTATTTGTTTTTTTTTTTTAAGAAAAGAACAATATGAAGCCCACTTTGATTGAAACATTGGGGAAATGAGGTGGAGGAATATGAAATCACCCTGGAAAGGTTAGCTGGATCCATTAGCTGTACAATCTCAGTTTTCTCCCCTGTTAATAGGAATAAAATCCATACCAGCTACCTCACAGGGTGGTTAGAAATGGGCTGTACAGGATATTAAATGCTACTTCACCCGGAGCCTGAGGGGCGGGCACGCACACCAGCCTCAGTGATAGGTCAGAAGGTGCCCTTATTTTGCAGCTGGTCTTGGTAGCTGGGAGTGATGAGTGAAAAATACAGCCACCATTTCTTTATCACCATATGCTTCACAAAGCCCTTTTCTTCACAGTCTAGTCAGGGAAGTAATGGAAATATTCTTATCTCTATTTTACAAATGAGGAAACTAAGTCTCAGAAAGATGAAGCATCCCAGATCATGAAGCAAGAGGTGTCAGACCTGGGATTTCCCAAGCAGGTTTCTTGACTGCAAAGACAATGAATGCCCTTTTTTTGCACATCCTCCTTCCCCAAACATGAAATAGGGAGAAGCGTACTCACATGAACCACTTTTTGTTTTAAGAGCCTGTTTTCTTCCTGTAGTTTACAAATAGCCGCATGAACCGAGATATCGCCTTCAGGAAACTGTAGCTATGGAGGAAGAAAAAGAAAACCTTATTGTGACACTCTGCCCCTCCCTGAGAGACAGATTCAGCCACCACTAGGTAATGCCATTTCCCAGACTAGTTTGAAAGAGAATTTCCCGCGTCATTCTAGGCACTTCAGAAGCAAACTGGATCAACCCTTTTAAAACGACAGGATGAAAAGGAATGTATTTTGTGGAAGCAAAAAACTGGAAACAAAGAGGGTGCCTTTTGCTTGGGAACTAGCAGAACAAACTATGGTTTATCAATAGAATGGACTTACCGTTCTGCAATAAGAAATGGCAATATGAAGAATTCCAAGGCACTCGGGAAGACTTGCCTGAACTTATACAGAATCAGGTAAAATCAAGAGAGCCAACACAACTACCGAATTCACGTAAAATCTATTGATAAGCACTTCTTGAGCACCTACTCTGTGCCTAGGCAGTGCCGAAGGCTGGGGCTACAACAGAAGGCAAAAGACAGTCCCTGCTCTCTAAGAGCTCCCAGGCTAAAGGGAGAGACTGCCCACAAAGGGAGAGACTGTCCAAACAAGCGAGAGACGGGCTAGATTGGGGGTAGCCTCAGCGAGAACTATGATCAAATAAAGGCAAACACATTTTTTAAAAATATTAAAACGCAAAACAAAGCACTCCCCAATCTTGACTGATAATGAGAAAGACCTCAACTCTTTTCCACAGAAAATTGGTGCACTACGGAGCCCAGAATGAGCCGGACATTATCAGACAGGATCAATGAATAGGTTTGTTTTGCTTCATTGTGCTTCTTTGTCTCAAGAGATACTAGGAGGAAAAGGAAGAGATAATGAGGGAGGGTCTTTGCTATTGTGAGGTGAATGTCACTATGATAACTAGGACTTTCATGGCATCAACATTCTGCCAGGGCATCATCCCTTTACAGACTCTACCCCTTAAAATTTTGGGCATTGGAATAATTAGTCTTAAGACCTAGATACCATTATGAGGCTCACAATCTGGGGGAAAGGGTTCAAAGAATAATAAAAAGGTCTAAATTTCCATAAGCTTTAAAGTTTACATAACACTTCCCCAGTGGCGTGAGATAGTGTAAATGTTATCATTCCCATTTTACAAATGAGGAAACTGAGGCTCAGAGAGAAGAGACTTGCCCAGGAACACACACCCAGTGTCAGAGATAGGATTAGAAGTGAGATGGCACTATGGCAGCTAAATGGTGCCACAGTACACAGAGTGCTGGGCCTGGAGTCAGGAAGACTACAGACACTAGCTGTGTGACCCTGGGCAAGTCACTTAATCTCTGCCTTGGTCCACTGGAGAAGGAAATGGCAAACCATTCTAGGATTGTTGCCAAGAAAACCCCTTATGGCATCATGAGTGGTATCACCTGGGGGTTAGCATCTGACCCCGTCCCCCCCCCCCCCACTGTTGCTTTAAAATTTTGAAGTTTTCTTAGAACATCTACATTAGAACATTCTAAAAACAAACAGGCTCACCAGGGGTCTTGCTGAAGACTTTATTTTTGGTAAAGCAACTTGGTAGCTAGAGGCAGTTGGTGGTAGTCAAGATAGTATTGGATCTGGAATTTAGAAGACCTGAATTCAAATTCAGCTTCAGACATTAGCTATATGGTCCTGGACAAGTCACTTAAGCACTATTTGCCTCAATGTCCTCATCTGTAAAATGGGAATAATAACAGTACCTACCTCCCAGGGTTGTTGTGAAAAGGGAATGAGATGGTGTTTGTAAAGTGCTTAGCAGAGTGCCTGGCACAGAGTAGGTGCTCTCTAAATGCTCTTATTATTGTTAGACAGTGGAAGGAGCACTGGTCCCAAAGTCAGGAGACCCGAGTCCTGATGAACCTCCAGCATGTCGCAGGTGAAATATAGGAAAGGAACTAACATGAGATAACGCTAGACAGATCAGTTCAAGCTAGACTGTGTAGGATCCTGAATAATGAAGGCAATCAGGAGTTTGTACTTTACTGGGAGGACTATAGATAGGACCTTTGTTTCCTCCTCTACAAAACAAGGAGGTGAGCCCAGATGATCTCAGATGTCTGATTCCTGGCTTCAAGTTTTCAAAGGCCTGCCATGTGGAAGGACAGGTTTAGGTGACTTCTATTTACCCATAAATGGCAAAAATCAGAGCAAGAAGGGGAAGTTGCAGATGGACAGATTTCTGTTTGCTGTAAAGAAAAACTCCTCAAAAGTGGAATGAAAAGGAGCTCTTTATCACTAGAGGTCTTCAAGGAGAGGAGAAATGACCACCTCTTAGAGAGGCAGTGTGGGGCAATGGAAAGAGTCCTGGATTCAAGGTTTGACTCTTGGTTCCACCATAGATCCCAGGCAAGACACTGACTCAATCTCTCTGGACCTCAGTTTCCCGCTCTATGAAATGAGAAACCAGATGATCTCTAAAGCACTTTCCAACTACCACCTTATATTGCAGAATATAATCCTGTTAAGGGGTAGCTTGAATCTGATGCCTTCAAGGTGTCTTCCAATGTGAAATTCTATGATTCATTTTCTCTATCAATCTATATTTCTCTAGAATTCCCCTCAAACAATCTGGGAATCATATCTGACAACTGTTGTCCTCCAGGGGAGTCCCTGAGGGAACATAATTACATGACTAGAAACTTGACCCAGACCCAGATCCAATAACGTGAAGCTTTGCCATCCCAGACTGCCAGACACA
Source organism: Gracilinanus agilis (assembly GCF_016433145.1). Taxonomy (NCBI): domain Eukaryota; kingdom Metazoa; phylum Chordata; class Mammalia; order Didelphimorphia; family Didelphidae; genus Gracilinanus; species Gracilinanus agilis. Next base: position 220,613,691 of record NC_058135.1, on the reverse strand, counting down.
CCCCAAACAGAAAACACTTTCCACCTCAGGTCAGTCAAGACCCATTTGGGGCTTTTAAAAAATGGGAAATGCTGCCGTGATTCCAAAAAAGGCTAAGGGGAAGCCCCACCAGCACCAAACCAGTAGTTTCTTTCTTAGTTTCAGAAATGGACTCTAAAAAGCTATATGCATACCCTGTTCCTCTTGGAGACTCCCCTTAGGTAGGGTCTGGTACTAGATTATAACAGCTCCCAGAGAATTTCCTATCCATGGTGAGCATCCATAAGGTTCCTGTAACATGAAGCTATTTCTCAGAAAGACTCCCCTCTCCCCCAGCCTTAAGTAATCCCCTTATCACAGAATTCTAGAAGATTTCAGCTGAAAATGAGCCCAGAGGTCATCTCTTCTACCTGCCTCATTTCACAAGTGGAGAAACTGAGGTTCCAAGAAGGGAAGTAACTTGCCCAAGGACACACAGCTGGTGGATAGCAGAACTGTGACTAAATCCACATTGTTTAAAAATTCTCTGCCTCCAGCCCCCCAAATATTATCATCCCTCCTGAATTTCCTATTCTCTTCTAGAGCACCAATCAGTGTCATCCAGGCTGAATTAGGGCAGCTATGCTATAGTATGAAGAACTCTGGGGTTCTCTGGATCCAGAGCACCTTGGCCTTGAACCGTGGCTTCTTCCTTATCACTTGATTAACCTTGGGTAAGCATTCAACTTGTGTTCCTCCTCTGTAAACTGGGGGAGCTGTATTAGATGATCGCTAGGGCTCTCTGGGGCTTAAGTAGCCTGCCCAGGGCTATGGACTTAGTGGGCAGTAAATCTAGGAAGTAGGTTTCCAAATCTAAATATAGTGATTTGCCTACTGCACCAGGCTCTCTCTCCTGCCAACTCTAATTCCTGTGGTCGTATGACTGGCAGTATCTTAGACTTCTTCCTTTACCTCATTGCCAACCCAGCAGATTCTATCTCTCCTTTCCTTACTCTCCCCTGATAGGTCCTCGTTACCCAGACCATTTCTTTCACTCACATCTCTTTCCATTGTAATCCATCCCCCATTATTCTGGGTACAGGGATAATCACATCTCTCCACTCCTCAAAAAATTTTCCTGGTTCCTCCTTGTTGTTCTTCAGTCGTGTCTGACCCTTCCAGACTTCACTGGGGGTTTTCTTGGCAAAGATAGTGGAGTGGTCTGCCATTTCTTTCTCCAGCTCATTTTTCAGATGAGGAAACTGAGGCCAACAGGGTGAAGTAACTCCACTTTGCTCACCAAATAAAGAAAACTTCTTAGCCAAGCACTCAAGGCTCTCCACAATCGGGCGCCAATCTGACTTCTAACTTTATATCATAGTTTGTTTCCTTATCATATACACTACTCTCCAGGCAAAATAGATAATCTGCCATACTCTGGAGGAGTCTCATGCTTTCATGACACTTTTCACTGTTCCTTATGCCAAGATGACCTTTACTCCCTACTTCTGCCTGTAGACTTTAAGGCCTGGCTTGAAAGCCACCTCCTCCATGAAGCCTTCCCTAATCCCTTAAAATGAAATGATTTCTTCCTCTTTTGATCTCATGGCATTTTTGTACTCTTCACATGGACTTCTCATACTTTAATCTATCACAGATTTAGCTATACACATGCTTTATCACCCTCTAAAGAGGATGAACTATTCACACAGGAAAAACTAAGTGGATAAACAATGTCTCATCCCTTTTGGGACACACAGTTCAATGGACAACCTATAGAGTTTACCCAATGGCATCTACATATATGTGTGTGTATTTTATACACATATATTTATCTATAAATCTATATAAGGGTGCACATATGGGAGTATGTATACATATACCTACGTGTCTATAAATGTACAAAACTCATTGTCTAGTTGCACTTCAAAATTTTGGGAGTGATTTCCTCAGAATAACCCTAGGAGGTGGTTCCTGTTCCCATTTTATAGATGAGAAGAGTAAGGTTGAATTGAGTTGAATCTAACCCCTTAGTTTTACAGATAAACAAACCTTATTCGCTCTTTCCGAGGCAGGTTTCTCCTCTCCATGCCCTCCAGATCGCTGCTTCTCATCCAGACACTTGACCAGGTGCTGGCACATCTCGGCAGTGGCGGCCAGAGTCCTCCGGAGCTGATGGGTCTCGTCGGTCAGGGACCGGCAGAGCACCTCGCTGGTCGCCTGGGCCTTTGCTTTCTCTGCCAAACTCCTCTGCAGCAGCAGGATCTCGCGGTCCCGCTCGTGCTCGGGCTCCCTGAGCAGCCTCTGCAGCTCTCTCTCTTTCTCTTCCAGCTGCTGGTTCAGTTTCTGCACCTCCTAAAGGAGACAGTTCACCAGGTCCAGGTAAGTAGAGTAGAGGGCACTAGCTGTGGAAGTCCCCTAGAATTCAAGAATGCCACCGGTACAGCCGGAGGAATTCACCATCGTTATGGGCCAAATGGACTCCTAGCCAAGCCCCGTTTTTTTCATTTAATCATTAACCAGGGAGTTTTTCTGCCTAGAACTCTTTTAATTCTGAAATTCCATCTTCCATTTAGTTTTTATGAGCTAGAACACAATTGTGCATTTTGTGTCATCAAAGAATTTTGCATAGTAGTCAAGCTACTTGACAAATGACTAAGTGCTGAGACTTGAATAGTTTGTGATGAGGGAGTAGGGGAAGAAATTCTCCGCCTCCCCCTCAGTCATTTCTTAAAAGCCCCAAAAAAAGAAAACCCCAAACCTGACAATCATCATCAATTTCCTGCTTGTCAAATTCAAAATTGCATAAAAAGGTTGGTCGTCCCCCCCAAAAATGTGAATCCATGAGACTTTATCAATCCATAAGCTGTGCCATAGTCTCCTCACTCCATGCTTGCCAATGACATGACCCCTCCTACCTTGCCTTTCTTTCTACCTCTTCCTATTGATTTAAATAAGGAGAAACCCTAGAATTTGAAAAATCAGAACCCCCTAAGCACAGTGGAAGCAAGCCACTGGAATATATTAGTAAGGAACGGGAGGGTTGTTTTTTGTTTTTTGTTTTCAGAAGGGTGACACCCAAATGCTTGATTTCACTTGTTACCCCAGGGCAGCAGACCAGGATTCCAGTCCTAACTCTACCATCCATTCGGTGTAATCTTGGTTAAATTGCACCTTTCTCTCTCTGACTCTGCTTCCTCATCAGTATATTGATAGGGTGGAACAAGATTACTTCTAAGGCTTTTTTCCTGTTCTAAAATTTCAATTCAATTGCAAGCACTACTTAGGAAAAAAGGGAATGAACTAATAATAGGAACAGAAGCTTCCTTTTCTATAGTCTTTTAAGATTTACAAACTATTTTCCTTACAACCATTGTAATTGTTTCTTTAAAAAACAAAACAAAACATTCTTTCTGTCTTAGAATTGATACAGGTATTGGTTCCAAGACAGAAGAGTGGTAAGGGCTAGGCAACAGGGGTTAAGTGACTTGGCCAGGGTCACACAGCTAGGAAATGTCCAAGACCTCCCCTCTCTAGGCCTGGCTGTCTATCCACTGAGCCATGTAGCTGCCCCTAGATAATTTTTTTAAATTAATTTTTAACTCAGTCTCTTCTTCCTCTCCCTATACTACAGAAGGCATCATCTGGCAAAATATGTAGATGATGCCTTTCATTAGGTAATCCTTTCTTGAATTAAATTCCAAACAAACAATATTGCTTCTCCAACCTCCATGCCTTTGCCCAGGCTCATGGAATGAGCCCCATTCTTGGAATGTTCTCTCTCCTTTCAAAATACAGGATTCCTTTAAAAACTATGTTAGGTGCTACTTCTTCCATAAGGCCTTTACTTATAATCTCAGGTATTAGTACTCTCCTTCCCATACTCTAAAATTACTTTGTCTACATTTTTAATTTCTTTGCTCTTCTTCCAGTAGAATAGAAGCTCCTGGAAGGTACAGATTATCTTCAATTTTGCCTTTATATCCCTAGCAAATAGTCCATGGGAAAACCTCAAAAAATGCTCAGTGAATTGAATGGAATTCCCTCTTATAGAACCATAGGCTCAGAGATCCAAGAGACCTTAGAGATCACCCAGCCCAATGTTCCATTCATCACAAAAATCCTTATTAGAACATTCCTAACAGTTAAGAGGCTCTGCGTGAACATATCTAGGAACAAGGGAGCTCATTGAATTTAGAAGCTGCTCTCATTTTCAGAAAGCTCTTCTTTAATATGACGCTGAAATCTGCCTCCAACTTCAACTCCACAGTCCAACAGTTCTACTTCGGCCCTCTGGAGTGATCCAGTGGCTACTTTTAACTCTTTAGCGCCTGTCACCCAGGAGATACTTAATAAATATCTGTTGACTAACATGGTAGTCCTTCATTATTTGAAGGCAGTTTTCATCTTGGTATAATAGAAAGTACCCTAGCCTGGGGTAAGGGGTAAAGGGGAGTGGGTGAGGAAGTGATATTAAAAAAACCTCCAAACCTTGAAACCTGGCATGGCTAGTCACTCGTGGTGTAACCTTGAGTAAGTCAGTCACAAGATAGATTTAGGGCTTGAAGGGACTTCAGAGATTACTCTCTAGGCTTTCATTTCCTTACTTATCAGTGACAGGGTTGGACTAGATGAACTTTTAAGATAATATTCCTGGGATAGCTAGCTGACTCAGTAGATTGAGAGTCAAGCCTAGAGATAGGAGGTCCTCAAAGGCTTCCTGGCTGTGTGATCCTGGGCTAGTCACTTATCCCTCAATGCCTGGCCCTCACCATTCTTCTGCCTTGGAACTGATACTCAATATCAATTCTAAGACAGAGAGTAAGGGATAAAGAAAAAAAAAGATATTCTAGCTTTAGCTTTCAACGGGCTTCTGATCATGTTTCCTTCCTCTTTCAAGTCTTCTCTAATCTAAAAATCCTCAGCTCTAGTGATCATGTGGCAGAATGTACAGACTGTAGATTTCTCATCTTCCTCAGAACATCCTTATTTACCAATGTCCTTCTTTTTCTTTTTAAGTTTTTCTTTCCTTCCTTCCTTCCTTCCTTCCTTCCTTCCTTCCTTCCTTCCTTCCTTTCTTTTTATTACTTTCTATCAGTAAGAATTCTAAGACAAAAGAGGAGTAAGGGCTGGGAAAACAGAATTAAGTGACTTGTCTGAGGTCACACAGCTAAGAAAGGTCTCATTTGAACCCAGGTCCTCCTGTCTCCAGGCCTGACTCTCAATCCACTGAGCCACCCAGCTACCCCTGGTGTCCTTCTTAAAAGCTATCTCTCTGAACATCACTCTTCTGTGACTAAAACAGGGGAGAGTTGAATACATATATAAACATACATGTATATAACCATATTATAAAAGTACAAAAAGTTTGGAGTAAAAAATGCAGTGGATTTGACAAGGAAACAATCAGGGGGAGGTAAAGGGGAGTGTCAAGACTGAGTTATTTAACTGAAGTTACCAAACTTCTCTGAGCCTCAGTGTTCTCATTTGTAAAATGAGGGTGCTTGCTCAGATAAGCTCTAAGTTCCCTCTGAGTTCTAAATCAACAAGAGGTACTCTGCTGTACTATTGTGGGGAAAGTGCTGTATAAGCCTTAAAAATGCTAGAGAAAGTTGGGGTGCACTGTCTTTTAAAACAAAGGGCAGGGGGCAGCTGGGTAGCTCAGTGGATTGAGAGTCAGGCCTAGAGACAGGAGGTCCTGGGTTCAAATCTGACCTCAGACACTTCCTTGCTGTGTGACCCTGGACAAGTCACTTGACCCCATTGCCTAGCCCTTACCACTCTTCTGCTTTGGAGCCAATACACAGTATTGATTCCAAGATGGAAGGTAAAGGTTTAAAAAATAAAAAAAAATAAAAAAAAATACAAAGGGCAACCTCCATTCCTTTGTCTCTGGGTCATTACCTCCATTCTTTGTATCTTTCTGGCTGGGGAAACTTGGAGGTGATTGATGGTGTGACCAGGACTTTGGGTATTGAAAAGAGGGGTGGGGGAGAATCACGTTGAAAATTGGTTTGTCAGCATCACAAGTTCCTCATTAGCAACTTTTAAACATTAATAGGCTTGAATAAGCATGACTGGAAAGTGTGAGGGTTTGGGATGGGTCTTTCAGTTCTTCAGAAGAGAAGAGGGGAAGTCCTCCTTCTAGATGAGGTTTGATATGCTCTGTTCAGTTATGATTGCCATGCAGGTAACCTGTGCGTGTCCAGGCCCTCCACGCCATCTGGCCATCAAGGAGCTGCCCCATTAGAGTTGGCTGCTCCTTGGTGCATCCAGTTGCTTCCCGTGGATACCATGCCAGAAGTCTATGCAGGACTAAACATGGGCTTGCCCAATGGGAAGGAAAAACCAAACTGGACAAAGATCACAGAATTATATATGATAAAAAATATTTATTCCAGGGCTGCGGAAGTATCCAATGATACTTGATAAGTCAGGCTCTCACTGAGTTGTGTGACCCTAGTCAAGTCACTTAACCCCAGTTACCTAGTCCTTGCTGCCCTTCTGCCTTGGAACCAATACTTAGGATCAATTCTAACAGAAGGTAAGGGTTTAAGTCTGTCTTGGCACAGCTCTAGTCTCATTGGGCCCCAAACGTAGGAAGATGAAGATGATTGATGAAACACATTAGTGTCACCAGCTGGGGAAAGAAAGCTGAGAGCCTGAAGCTCAACCTCAGCCCTGTTCTATGCTGTCTGAGTGACCCTGAGCAAGTCATATCTTCTCTTTGAAACTCAAGATTTTTTCTATATAATTTCTATATAGAATATTTTTTTCTATATGAAATTATGGAATGGGGATGTGACTAGGGCTGTGTCAAACCAGACTTAAACCCTTACCTTCTGTTAGAATTGATCTTAACTATTGGTTCCAAGGCAGAAGGGTGATAAGGACTAGGCAACTGGGGTTAAGTCACTTGCCCAGGGTCACACACCTAGGAAGTAAGTGTCTGAGGTCAAATTTGAACTCGGGACCTCCCACCTCCAGGCCTGGCTCTCAATCTACAGTGCTATCTAGCTACCCCCAGAGCATCTTTAAGGTTCCCTCCTGCTTGGAATCCTTGAGCAGGTCTAATTAACTTGATATCTTTATATATAAATAGACATGCATATATGTATTTGGATAATCCTTTTTTAATGTAATTGGTTTCCTTTGTCATCCTATGTATTTTATTTTAGGCATTTAAAAACCATATTCTGAGAAGAAGTCCAGAGGCTTCAACAGACTGCCAGAGTCTAAGAGGCACAAAAAGGTTAAGCCCCCGCCCCCCCACCCCCCAAGCCCCTGAAGCTAAATTAGTGCAGATTAAGTGAAAAAGCAACCTGGTAAAAGGGAAAACTGGAAAGCCCCTGAGCACCCTGACCTTCTCTGCCTTTACATCTTGCCCAGCACAGAGCATGGTTTATTGCATTAAGAAATGTCTGGCTGAATGAATCTTTTTAAATGAAAGAATGCTGAATTGGCAACTGACAGATCTAGATTCTACTGCATACTAGTCATGTGACAGGGGAAAAGTCACTAATCCTATTTGAGGATCAGTTTACTCATATGCAAAATACAGATAATATTTACACTACCTTCCTCACAGAATTGTGGCAAAAAGCACTCTGTAATAATAACAGTTGGCATTTCTACTGAGCTTTGAAGTTTTCAGAGGGCTATATAACAAGACCTCACTTGGTCCCCAAAACAAACTTATGAGGTAGGAATTACAAATATTATTACTTCCATTTTATAGAAGAGAAGACTGAGACTTGGAGAGGTTAAATGTCTTGCCCAGGGTCATATAGCTTTGAACCCAAGTCTTGGCTGATGAAAAAAACAATCTTAATATTTTTCCCAAGACCTTACAAACCATAAATGGCTACGGAACTGTGAGCCATCATTGTGAGTAGTTCTCCACTAAAGTCCCCATCATGCCATGGAGGTTCCCCAGGGTTCTTGGAGGAGTAGAGCAACAGTGAGTAAGGTCTGGAAGGTCCTACTAGACTGTAAAGGCTTCACATACAGGCCTGGTAAAAGACTGAGGGTTTGTCACCCCGGGAACTCTATGAATGAGGTAAAGTTTATAGTCAATCAATCAATAAACATTTATTAAGTGCCTACTATGTGCCAGTCACTGTATTGTGCACTGTATGCACAGGGGATACAGATACAGAGAGAGGTAAAAGGAGGTTCTTGCCTGCAAGGATCTTATAATCTAATGAGGGAGACAACATGCAAATACACAAAACAAGCACTCTCTCGCTCTCTTGCTCTCTCTCTCTCTCTCTCTCTCTCTCTCTCTCTCTCTCTCTCTCTCTCTCCC
>NC_058135.1:220498122-220595485 GCF_016433145.1 Gracilinanus agilis | reverse complement strand
CCCCGAGCATTCCCGGGGACTTTTCCTCCTGCGCGGGAGCCTGCCCTGCCCTTTTTTCCGGCGCAGGGACCCGCATAATAAGAGGGTCTACGGACCACTACAAGGTGGCCTGGCACAGCCACGGAAGGAGAGCGCAGCCAGGGCCGCTGTCCCCGGTAGCTGATCTTGCCCAGGGTCTGAGTTCTCGCTTGCCACCAGCCTGGGAACCTTTGATGGTTGGGCCCTGGCTATTCCCTTTGTTTCTTCCACCCTGCCTACTAACATTGAAAACTGGAAGGCCCTTGAGATCAGCTTGGCCAACTCCTCATTTTAGAGATGAAGAAACTGAAAGTAGGGGAAGTGACTTGCCCAAAGTAATACATTCAGTAAATAGTAATACTGAAATTCAGACCTAGATCCTTTGACTACAAATCCATGTGCTTTTCTCGATAGACCAAAGTATCTCTTATCATATATTCTAACCCCCCTCAGTTTGAAAGACAAGATCTGTTAGTAGGCAATATAAAAGTAGTAAAGGGAACCAGAGCAACACCTGGTTTCCAGTTCTAGTTAATTCCCTCTCTCTAAAAATGTCTATGCTTCTGGAAGTGTTGGATTCAGAGTAGAGATTAAGACGTTTTCACTTTTTGACACAGCCAGTGTGGGAATTTGTTTTGCTTGACTATACATGTTTGTAATAGGGGATTTTGCTTTTCTTGCTTAGGGGTGAGGGGGATGGAATATGGAAGGGAGAAAAAGTGGTTCTTTGAAAAAATGTAATTAAAAAAACAAAGGTGTATAAAGGACTCTAAAAAGTAAAAGCAGTGTTCCTGGATTTGGAGTTAGGACCTAAGATCTGAGATGAGAGGACCTGAGTTCTAGTTTTATCTTACTATAAGACCAGTCACTTAAAAAACAACCCCTACCTTCTGACTTAGAATCAAGGCAGGTTCCAAGGTAGAAGAGTAGTAATGGGTGGACAATGGAGGTTAAGGGGCTTGCCCAGGGCCACACATCTAGGAAGTGTCTGAGGCCACATTTGAACCCAGGACCTCCTATCTCTAGACTTGACTCTCAATTCACTGAGCAACCCAACAAGTCACTTTTGCCCTTAGTTCAAGATGCTTTCCATCTCTGGATCCCACTTCATTCATCTGTCAAATGAGAGAGTTTCAATAAGGAGGGGACAATACTCCCACCCAGATCAGACGGCATTTAGAATATTCTACTCAGTTTGAGGTGTCACATTTGAGGGAGGATATTCATAATCCAGTCCAGAAGTAAACAACCCAGATGGTGAAGGGCTTCAAACTTATCTATATTAGGATCTATTGAAACTAGGAGTGTTTAGCCTAAAGGTGAAGAGATTCAAATCAGGAAGCTAGGTGGCCCAGTGGATAGAGTGCTGGTCCTGGAGTCATAAAGACTCATCTTCCTGAGTTCAAATTCAGTCACAGACACTAACTATGCAACCCTGGGTGAGTTACTTAACCCTGTCTCAATTTTTTTTTTAATCTGTAAAATGAGCTGAAGAAGGAAATGGCAAACTGCTTCAGTATCTTTTCCAAGAAAACCCCAAATGGGGTCATGAAGCAATGAAGAAATTTAGAGATGTGATGAATGTCTTCAAGCATGTCTTCAAGACCTATTGTTTTGGAGAGATTATCCTTCCTGGTTTCAAGTCAAGCACTTATTCCTAAATTCCAGGCTAAACCAAGGCTGCTGTCCTCTGTAGCTGAGCTTGTTCAGGGCCTGAATTATATTTCCCACCAGCCTGCAAACCTTTGAAGGCTAAGCACTGAAGATATAGAGACAAAAAACAGTCCCTGCCCTGAAGAAGCTCAAAGTCTAATGGGTCAACATGCAAATAACTATGTCCCAAAGAAAGATTGTAAATAAGATAAATTAGAGATATCAACAGGAGGGCACTAGCATGAAGGGAAATGGCAAAGGCTTCTTGAGAATAAGATTTTAACTAAGACTTGGAAGCCAAGGAAGGTGGAAAGTGTTCCAGGCCTAGAGGACAATTAGTAGAAATGACCAAGTTGGGAGATGGTCATGGATTGTTTTGTGTTCTGCCATGTTTGCACAGAGAAATACTTTTGAGGGATGGTGTATTCACATCCATAATGAAAAAATAAAAGGGAGATTATCCTCATTCTGCTTTGCCCTGGAGGAGGGAACTTGAGGCAATGAGTGAAAGCTGAAGAGAAGCTAATAGAGGAGATGATGTGAGGACAAACTTCTAACAATTACAGTAGTGGAAAAATGGGATGGGATGCCTCTGGAGGAAGTGTCTCACCTTTCATGCAAGATTATTAAATCTCTTATAGAAGGAAGACTTACTCTGGTATAGGTTAGATTAGCTGCTATGTGAGATTCCTTACAGTTCTCAGTCTAGAGTTGTGCAACAAGATACTTGAGTTCCTTTAAGACTTGAGTGCCATTGGTCAATAAATATATAAGATAGTAAAAAACGAGGAGCAGCTAGATGGCTCAGTGGCCAGGCTTGGAGTTGAGAGGACCTGGGTTCAAATTCGGCCTCAGCCACTTCCTAGCTGTGAGACCCTGGGCAAGTCACTTAACCCCAGTTGCATAGCCCTCACCCCAATTCTGTGTTGTAATTGATACTTGTATCAATTCTAAGAAGGTAAGGGTTATTGGGGGGGGGGGAAGGAATGTCACATATATATGATAGTTGGCAAATGAATGATACAAGACAAAACCATAGTTGGCAAATGAATGATACAAGACAAAACCACAAGAGTTCAGAGGAGGGACTTCCTTTCTTCTGCACTTCCTCCCCTCCACAAGTCTCAGTGCCTTCTGCTGGCTTGCATAAATTCTGAGTTTTTATGGTGGTGTTTTTTTTTTTTAAATATGTGAGTGTCCCTTGTTGCAATTCCCATGAAAAAGCCAGGGAATTATAGGCTAAATAAAAGGGAACCTTAGGGATCATCTAGGTCCAACCCCCTCTTTAACAGGGAAGGAAAATGCCATCCAAATAAGGGAAGGACCCAGAGTTACAAGGCTAATGAGCCAGGCATACAGTCCTGGTGTTCTAGTTTCCAGGCCAGGCCATTTGGAATCATGAAAAAGTGAGCTTGCCTTGAGTTCTCTCTATATTATCTTCCCCTGGTAGGTACATGTAAGCTCCTAGAAGGCAGGACTCAATCTTCATGTGTTACTTCATTGGAATGTAGAGCTAAACACACAGTAATTGTGACAAAAGGGTGTTGAATTTATCCTTATTGAAAACAATCAGTTGTATTGTACATAGTAACAATAATGTTATATGATGAACGATTGTGAATGACTTAGCTATTCTTGGCAATCCAAGACAAATCCCAAAGGACTCATGATGAAAAATGCTGTCCACCCCCAGAGAAAACTGATGGAGTTTGAAAGCAGACAAACATATTTCACTTCATTTTTTTTGTTTGGGTTCCATTCCACAAAATGACTAATATGGAAAGATATTTTACATTATTGCACATGTAAAATCTATCATATTGCTTGCCCTTTCAAGAAGAGGGAAGAGGAGGGAGGGGGAGAGTTTGGCTCAAATTAAAAAGATGAAGGTTAAAAATCATTTTTACATGTAATTGAGGAAAATAAATATAAAACTTGAAAAAATCAGTTGTCCAAATGCATAGGGACCTGAAATTGAAGGGCCATAACAAATAAATTAGAAGAGAAAGTTATCAGATTCTTTCCCAGGGGAATGTTCTTAGCAAAACAAGGGATGGAGATGATCGCAAGAGATAAGAATAGACGATTTAGATGACATAAAATTAAAAAGCTTTTTATACAAATTGATGCAATTATAAGACTGGAAAATGTAATTAGGGAAAAATCAGGTACATAGTAAATTAACATAAATAAGATCAAGAGTCATTCCCCAATGGTTAAGTAGGCAAAGAGTATGAATAAACAATTCTCCAAAGAATTGAATACTATCATATGAAAGATTGATCCTGAGCACTAATCAGAAAAACACTCGACACAAACTTCAGTAAAGAGGACAAAAGGTGGTGTAACACCTATTTATTCTGCAAGGATCCCCAAAGATGGCTATAATACTGATATATCTTTTAAGAGCCAAATAAAATGGCAGGTGGGGAGGGAGCAGTTGGGATTGGCAAGTTGGTGTTACAATTGCAACTGTCATTCTTTTCTACAGCAAATATGGGGTTGACTCCCCTCATTTACAGGTCACCCTTCAGCTTGCTACTTGACTCATTCTCATATTTAATCTTGAGCTCTAAACTACAAAGTTATATGTTTAGTTTCTTATTAAACAATAAAATTGCAAGCTTTTAGACTATTGCAGTTTATTAAATATTTTAAAAATAAGCCTGTAGGGGCAGCTGGGTAGCTCAGTGGATTGAGAGCCAGGCCTAGAGACGGGAGGTCCTAGGTTCAAATCCAGCCTCAGACACTTCCCAGCTATGTGACCCTGGGCAAGTCACTTGACCCCCATTGCCTACCCTTACCACTCTTCCAACTATAAGTCAATACACAGAAGTTAAGAGTTTAAAATAATTAAAAAAAAATTAGCCTGTATTGTTATCCTTTGTTTTTCACCTTTCCAGGATTTCTCCCACTCTCCTTCCCTTTCCTATCTAGCAAAGAGCCATCCTATATAACAATATTTTCATTAAATGGAGAAATCTTCTCTAATAATAATTCCTCTTCTCCATATTAAATCCCTTAATCTTTCATGATTAAATATTAAAATTATTTAGCATATCATTTGTTAATAAATCTATAATAAAACAGACACAATTATTCATAATATTTTAGCTATTTGAAAGATCACAGTCACCTCAAACCCTTCCTCTAATAGCTCATGAGGTTTTACTTCTGAAAACAATGTCACTATTCCATTTATTCATGATAATAGCTTATGTCTCTCAAGAATCTTCATATTTTCTGTCAAAACAAGAGTCCAATTCATTCAGGAATTAAATTAAAGTGGTCTCTTTTCTTTCTCCTCTAAGCAACCATCATAGGTGAATCCCTCCAGAATGTACTACAAAGTGCTAATTCCTCAAATCTCTTCACAAAATTATCTTTCATAAAATAATAATCTTGCTTTTTTCTCTCAATCTTTATATCTCCAGTGCCTGGCAAAAAGTAATTAATGTGAATTTATTGAAGACTTAGTCTTCTCATAATTTATCTTACAGGGTCTAGCACAGGGGTTGGCAATGTATGGCTCTCGAGCCATATCTGGCTCTTTTGAGGGCCAGATATGGCTCTTTCTGCAGGAGTCAAAAAATCAATTTTTTTTTCAGGCACTGTTACAGGAGCATGCACTGTGAGCACTGTACGGCTCTCACGAAATTACATTTTTAAAAATGTGGCGTTTATGGCTCTCAAGGCCAAAAAGATTGCAGACCCCTGGTCTAGCAGATAAAAGACATATAAGTCCACACTAATACAAACACACTTCATAAAAAGAGCCTCAAAAAATGACAGTCACAGTTATAAAATCAAATGACCATCTCTAAACACTGTTCTTCCCACCCCATGCACTTGATAATCTATTTGGTTCTAAGAAATACGATGACAACTTCTATAGTGTCTTCTGGACAGTCTGATGCCATGTTGGTGAACCTATGGCACACATGCTGGAGGGGGCTGCTCCCCTCCACCTCTCCATGAACACCTGGGACATTTCTCCCATCACCTACCCCTCTGCCCAGCAGCCCAATGGGAGCAATTCCTCCCTCCCCTGTCTGAGGTAAGGCAGGGGGCTCACATATGGCATGAGGGTTGTAGTTTGGGCACTTGGTCTCTAAAAGGTTCACCATTACTGGCCTAATGAAACAGGTGTTACAATGGAAATAGCCCATGCTAGAGACCTATGAATATATGGACACACTGCTGGCACCATTTATGGAACTTTAAATTGGCCTCACTATTCTGGAAAGCAATTTAGAATTATACTGGAAAAGTGGCTACAATGTTCATACTGGGATTCAAATATCTCAATGCTAAGCATATACTCCAAAAATTTCAAAAAAAGAATGATAAAACAGAATGGTATGATATATACCAAAATATTCATAGGAACAGTGTGGGGAGGGTTAGGGTGGGATGGGGCATGAAAAAAGACTTGGAACAAAGGAGATCTCTATTGGGAAGTGACTAAACAGATCGTGGCTTATGAATGTAACAAAATATCAAAACACTCTAAGAAATGATAAATATGAAGAACTCAGAGCAACATGAAATGACATTAGCCATAAATGGTGATACTTAGACAAAAGAGCAATAAAAATGTTCTAAAAAAAGGAAAACCCGGCTATAGAAGTGTGGCAAGGTAATGGGAGAGGAAGTACCTTCTTAAAGATTTACTTGAGTTCCATTTAGTTCTCCCTTTGTCCTACTTCCTATTTTAAATTCCATAATGGTATTCAGCCTCATGCTGACTTTTTTCTTCTAGTACATATTGGGCTGCAGGGGTTTGAGATCTTTATATATCTTAGAATAGGAAACCTCCTTAAAGACTTCCTACACATGGGAGAGCTTATAGAGGATCCTGAAGGGCTTTTCCCCTAGGAGAATAGGACCTGCCCACTGAATCATCCTTCTGAGAGGTGGTCCCTAATCCTCATTCTGCTAGCTTTCCCCTCTGATTTCCCCCTGTTCAGTCCCCAAAGTTTTTCCACAAAGATCACAACTGTGGGAAAGTTGGGGATTCTTCTTGGCCACAGGAAATGGTGAGTTGTAAGGAACTTAAAAATTCTAAATCATAGGAAGAGGTGCTAAGGTGTTTTCCCTAGCTGAGAGAAAAGACTTTATGAACTGGTGAAGGGAGTCTTAGCATTTGCTCTATCCTTCTCCCTCCAGGATTTTCTCAAAGTTTTTTTCTTAACATTCATGGAAAAGATTCTGTGTTCTTCCCAAACTATAGAAAGACTCAGAAGGAGGTGCTGACCATACTGGGGTCCTGTTTCCTTTGGAAAGAAAGAGGCAAAAGGAATTAAACCACTCTCAGTCAACAAACATTTATTA
The DNA here is from genome assembly GCF_016433145.1 of Gracilinanus agilis. Classification (NCBI taxonomy): domain Eukaryota; kingdom Metazoa; phylum Chordata; class Mammalia; order Didelphimorphia; family Didelphidae; genus Gracilinanus; species Gracilinanus agilis. Next base: position 220,588,480 of record NC_058135.1, on the reverse strand, counting down.
AGTGCTTAATACTTGCCAGGTGCTGTGGCAAGCCTTGGGGATACACAAATAGAAAGACAGAGAGAAAGTCCTGGATTCATATCTGGCCTCGGACACTTCCTAGCCATGTCACCCTGGGCAAGTCACAACCCCAACTGCTCAGACCTTACCACTCTTCTGCCTTGGAACCCATACTTAGTATTGATTCTAAGACAGAATATATGGGTTAAAAAACGGGGTGGGGGAGAGAATAAGAAGAATATAGGTAAGCATGAGAGAACTTAAATGTACTGAAGTAAAGTGAAATAAAACCAGGAAATCAATACATACAGTGACACTAATGAAAATGGAAACAGAAGAATCAAAATTTAGTGCTGTGAAATTATGACAGCTTGTTTAAAGGAGAGATATGAGAAGACACCTCCTCTCAAGCCTTTTGCTGAGGTGAAGGACTATGAGTGCAGAATATTGTATATAGTGTTAGACATTTTCTATGTGTTGTTTAGTTTTGCTGATTTTTCCCACCTCTTATTCTCTGGGAGAAGGAACATATTGGAAAATGTAGGTGATATTGGAACAAAAGATCAACATTTGTTTCATCTGTTGGATCCTTGTCCAGTTCACTCCTGCTAACCCAGAGCGTCCCCAAGACTCTGTCATGGACCCTCTTCCCATTTCACTTGCTAATTTCATCAGCTTCCATGGCTCCCATGGATTTAATTATCATCTCTGCACTGATGAATCTCAAATCTACTTATTCAGCTTTAGCTCCTCTCCTGACATCCAGTTCCCTATCTCCAACTGCCTGGTGGATATCTTGAACATTTTATAGGCATTTTAAACTGGACATGTATAAAACAACTCATTATCTTTCCCCTAAATCCTTCCTTTTTCCAAACTTCCCAATGACTGTTGAGGGTGCCATCATCCTCCCAGGTATCAAGGCTTTCAATCTGGGTATCATCCTGGACTCCCCTTTTTCTCTTAACTCTTTCTCTCTTATTTATCATCTCTGCCTCCCGGCTTCCCCTGATTCATTTAAGTCTCAACCAAAAAAGTTCCATCTTTTACAAGGAGACTTTCTTAGAGCCTCTCCGCATCCAGTGCCTTCCCTCTGGTGATTGTTTCTCATTTATCCTGTATGTGGCTTGTTTGTAGCATGTTGGCTTCCATTAGACTATGGGCTCCTTGAGGACTGGTTCTGTGGTTTTCTTTCTTTATATATCCAGTGCTTAGCACAGTGCCTGGCACATAGTAGGGGCTTAACAAAAATGTTACTGACTTGGTAGCATACAAAAGGAAATCAATAATTTTAAAATAATGAACACTGAGAGAGTACTTTAAAGTTTGCAAAGGCTATTCATGTAACCTATTTGAATAGTCATCACAACCATATGGGGTAGGTACAACAGGAATTAACTCCATTTTACAGGTAACTGAAGTTCAGACGACTGATTTGCCCTGAACCACACATCTGTTTAGTGTCAGGATCACACTGGGTTCTACCGGTGGCTTCTTCCAAGTCCTATTGTCTATGGATAGTCCTTGACCACTCTCTTAAACTTTCTCCATACTTGGCTTTGAAACATCACGCTCATATTCCTCCTGCTGTTTCAGGCCCTTTTTTGAGCTCTTGCTACCCCACCCACAATGGCCTCTGCCTATTAACCATTATCATCTCTCCCAAGCCATTTTTTCCAGTGCACTCATACAACACATGCCATCGCATGATTGCAGCTGACACCTAGATGCCTGTCTCTAGTTTTGACCTTTAACCTTCCTCGTTCTAGAGTCATCTTCTACAAATAAACAGCTTTCAAACATCTCTCCCAATTTTCCCCATCATATCCCTCCCAGTCGTTTTAGCATCTATAAAACTGAGGTTCTCCAAGATCCCAGGTTCAGATCCTTGATGTCATTTTCCACTCCTTTCTCTACTTCATCATCACAGCAATGTCCATTCAGCATTTTAAAGTTTACATACTTTTTAAAGTTTACTCACAAGTGCCCCAAGTAGAAGATAGATGATTGTGCCCATTTTACAAAGAACATTGAAGCTTAGAGAGAATGGAGCAGTTTGTTCATAGGTGCAATAACTAGGTCAGAGCTGGAACTTAAATCTAGGTCTTTTGACTCTAGGGAAAAAATTCTAATGTTTAAAAACAAGTTTTATTGATGTTTTTAAAAAATGAGTTTCAGTGTTGTAAGTTTTAAAATTAATATTCAATGCCTCCAAAGTATGATATTTGTAAGGATTTATTAAAACATAGGGAAAGTGTCCCAACTCACCCTTCACCATGCCTCCTCAAGTGTCAAAAGCCCCCATGACCATGCTAAAAACCCCTTTCCATACAGCCTGTAAAAACCAACTACCAATAGGAAAAGGCTTAAGGAATTATGGGTATGGTGAAAGGGAGTTTGGGTAATGTAGTTTAAAGAGGTATAAGGTCTTTTCAACTTTACATTCCCCCCTGTGATCCTTTAGGAGACCAGTCTCCCCAGTGGATCATGAAAACATAATCAAATTAAAGTTTACAATAATTCAGAGATAAAAGGGAAATAAAAGGGAGAAAGAACAAGACCAATGTTTGGTGCATTGACAAAAAGTCATTTAGGGGGAAGTCCTCTTTCTGGCATAAAAATGTCCATTAAAATAAATATATTCAACCTCTTCCCTCCCCTCCCCCTGGCAAAGTTCAAATTTGCCATGTCTTGAAGTTCACTCTGGATCTTCTGGTGCAGTGTGTGGTCTCTACAGGCATCTTCATGGCACCTTCTGGATTCCGAGAGGTAGTCTTCTGTTCTAAATTAGGGTCAAATTCAAGTCCAAATTCACAGCAATAACATAGTCCCCCCTGAGGAGAATAACTTTACATTCCCCCCTGAGGAAAATACAGATATACACATGTACAATCCCCTCCTCCCACCAAAAGAAAGAAAGAAAAAAGAACCTTGCTCTTAAGAAATAAATATAAGCAGATTAAATATAATCAGCTGGGGCTACTAGATGTTGCAGTGGATGGAGCATTGAGCCTAGAGTCAGGAAGACCTGAGTACAAATTCAGCCTCAGACACTTCCTAACTGTATGACCCTAGGGAAAACCTGTTTGTCTCAGTTTCCTCATCTGTAATATGAACTGGAGAAGATAATGGCAAACCACTTGAGTTTGGAGAAAACAAAGGGGTCACAAAGAATCAGACACAATTGAAATGACTGAATGAAAAAACCAAATTAATACATTGACTAAGTCTGAAAATGTATGCCTCATTCTGTGCCTTTAGTCTATGGCCCCTCTGTAAAAAGTCAGGAGACATGTTTCATGGTCATTTGCCTGGAGTCATGACTGGTCACTTTACTGATAATAACTCTGAAGTCTTGTAAGGTTGATTTCTTTCACTTTATTGTGGCCATCATGTAACCTTTTCCCCCCTGGTTCTATATATATCATTCTACCTCAGGTAATACAACTTTCCAGGTTTCCCTGAATTTTTCATAGTTATCGTTTTTTACGTGTAATATATCATTACGTTCATGCACCATGAGAAAGGCTAACATCACTGCAAGGCTCTTTCCAATTCTCCTTGCTCTCCTATCCTCACCTTATCTTCCTCCTCCCAAATGAAAAGATTCTTATCTTCCTCCTACTTTCCTGGAGTGCTCTGCTTGGATTTTTCCTTCATTTCTTTTACTTATCTCATCTGCTCTAGTATTACTGAGACTCTTTAGAGATAGTGACCCTGTCTTGTCTCTCCTTTCTTCTCCCCACTCCATTCCACTCTGTGCCTAGCTGGGAACATAGCAGATGCTCTATAAATATTGACTGATTGGCCCCCTTGTGACATCTCTTACAGTAAACCTCTTGAAAATTGGGATGTATCTTTTCCTCCCTTATTCCCTGGAGTACCTAGTGAGAGATAGGGTACCTGCTACATGTTGGGTCGTGTGTCTCACATACTACCGATTGGGAAGGATTGGCTCCAGTGATGGGCAAACCTTTTAAAGAGGGAACCAAAGGAAAGGAAATGCTCATCTGTGAGTCTGTTTCTAAGGCAACTCTTTCGAAGTTTCATTGTATTGTATTCTATTCATTGTATTTGTCAGATTAGAAATGATGTTGTGCAGCCGGATAGAACATTTCAGGGGACCACATCTGGCCCGTGGGCCATAGTTTGCCCATCACTGGGCAAGACTCATCTGGATTTCAATTCAGTCACTTCTACAAGCCATGGCAGGGACCTCTCTCTTCTCCCTTTCTTAAATGTACCACTTTCCAGATTAGACTCTGCCTTCCCAGCTTTCTCCCACCCTGCTCCATTCATTTACTTCTCATTCCTTCAACAGAGTGAGGAAATGGAAAGAGCTCTTGGGCTGGAATTAGAAGGGTCTGAGATCTATTGTAAGATCACTCATGTGACCTAAGTGGATTAACCCGCATCTGTAAAACGAAGCTTACCGAGGCTAAGCTCCTTGCTCAAGGTCATGTGGGTGACCTTTATAAGAGAACAAGAGAATTAGATTATCCTTTGGAGACAGAAATGGCAAACCACTCTGGTATCTTTGCCAAGAAATCTCCATACAGGGTCACAAAGAGTTGGACATGGCCAAAAAACTCAACAACAAGGACAACAAGGTCCTCTTTAGACATTAAAGGATGTGTGCAAAATTTATATATGCAGATCTTTTTGTTGGGTGGTACTTTCTATGGTTCATGGAAGATACCTGAGATACTTGGGAATAAATTGTATTTTTAAAAAATGTAAAAAATAAAAAAAAAAATTTAAAAAAATATGGGAAAAAAGACCATCCTCACATATAACACTGAATCTCTCTGCCTTTATACAGACTATCTTCCATGCCTGGAATGCTCTCCCTCCTTATCTCCCCCTCACAGAGTTCCTTTAAAATGCAGTTCAAACACCACCTTCTGCATGAAGCTTTTTCTGATCTGCCATATGGCTAGTGCCTCCCCACAACTTTTATTTAATGACTCCATGCATATTTGTATTTCTATAGTTTGTATTTTTTTGTATTTATATTTTCTATTTCAATTTCAAACTGACATCGCATTGTATAATGTATACAATTTGTATAAATTATGTATTTTGGATTCATCTCCCTCATTAAAATGTAAGGTCCTCGAAAAAGGGGATTTGTTTCATTCTTTGTACTTGTACCCCCATCACCAAACACCGTGTTTGGTACATAGTAGGCACTTGTTGATCGATTGATTCCTCCCAGGCATAGGGAATAGGGACTGAAGTTATGAATGAGGTTAAAGAGAGCACTGGCATCTTTGTGGGGCTGAGAGTGGATCACTTTTCCTAGCACACAGAGTACAATTCCAGTTTGGGGCACAACATTTTTTAACCCTTACTTTCTGTTTTAGAATCAATACTAGCTATTAGTTCCAAAGCAGAAGAAAGATCTGGGCAACTGGAGTTAAATTGGAGCTCAGGGTCACAAAGCTAAGAAGTATCTGAGGCCAGATTTGAACCCAGTCTTGAGTTCAAACTGAACTCCCATCTCTAGGCCTGACTCTCTTTCCACTGGGGCAAAACATTTCAGGAGAGACATTGATGGACTGGTGCTGGCCTGGAGGAGGGTGACCAAGATGGTAGATGAGAGGACACGAGACCATACAATATTCATTTCAATTCAACAAACAAACAAACAGGATGACTCCAAGTAAGTCATTTCCTGTCTTGGTGGCTCAGTTCCTCATTGGCAAAAATGAAGGAGTTGGACCAGATGATCTCCAAGCTGGACAGTGGACATAGAAAAACACAAATGAAACATTCTCTGCTATCAAAAAGTTTATAGGGGGCAGTTGGGTGGCTTAGTGGATTGAGAGCCAGGCCTAGAGATGGGAGGTCCTGGGTTCAAAGCTGGCCTCAGACACTTTCTAGATGTGTGACCCTGGGCAAGTCACTTGACCCCCATTGTCTACCCTTACCATTCTTCTGCCTTGGAGCCAATGTACAGTATTGACTCCAAGATGGAAGGTGAGAGTTTTAATAAAAAAAAAAGTTTATAGTCAATGGCAGATACACCAATATCACTAAAAACCTGGAAAGGGAGCGAGCTTTCAGGAGGCTGGCCCAAGTGCTGCCCTTACTCATAATCCTTGATGTGCCTTTTTTAATAGAATGAGAGGCAGTAGAATGCTGCCGACACCCTGAGGTTCAAGGGCTGGCACTAAAACAGGCTTTGAGAATAGATCCAAGGTAGTTTCCCACCCTGCCCCCCATCTCACACACAGCCAAGGAATTCTAACATCACCACTGGAGGCCCAGAGACCAGCTGGAGTCATGGAAAATGCCCTGGGAGAAGAGTCAAGGGATCTGTTCACTAGCCCGCTATGAACTAATTATGTGACTCCAAGTAAGTCATTTCCTGTCTTGGAGGCTCAGTTCCTTATCGGCAAAAATGAAGGAGCTGGACCAGATGATATCCAAGGTTTTTCCCAATTTTTTCTATAATTCTATAGTTGAGCAAGAAACTCCAGAATATAGAGAAAAGAGTCTTGAAAGGAGCCAAGAAAAGAGCAATGGGATTCTATTTCTTTTTAAAGTATGTTCTTGGGGCAGCTGGGTAGCTCAGTGGATTGAGAGTCAGGCCCAGAGATGGGAGGTCCTGGGTTCATATCTGGCCTCAGGCCTTCCTAACTGTGTGACTCTGGGCAAGTCATTCAACCTCCACTGCCTAGCCCATACCCCTCTTCTGCCTTGGAACCAATACACAGTATTGATTCCAAGATGAATAATAATAAAAAATAAAGTATGTTCTCATCTTTCATTAAATCCCATGTGTTCCTGCTCTGCATTAAACTGCCCACTCTTTTCAGAATATTACGTGAAATTTTCTCCACCCTCTTCATTTCAATTTCAATAACTTCAAAGCCCACAAACAGAAATATCCCAAAATTCCCAGATTGCTGCCACTGGAAATGATTCAATTTTGAGTGAACAAATATTTATTAACAAAAATAAACATCTGAGCATCCTGTTGAAGGAACTCAGGAGAGAAATCTCAATGGAGAAATGATAGTTGTCTTCATGTACTTTTTAAAGATTGTCATGTAACAGAAGGTTCCGGCTTATTTTCCTTGTCCCCAGAAAATTGAACTAGGAGCAATGAATAGCTTACCTCAGGAGCTTTCTCAAAATAATTTATTTCAGACTCCCTCCAAGCCTGGAAGTCTTTAAGCAGAGGTTGGGGGTTTTTTTTGTTTGTTTTGTTTTGTTTTTTAAACCCTTGTACTTCGGTGTATTGTCTCATAGGTGGAAGAGTGGTAAGGGTGGGCAATGGGGGTCAAGTGACTTGCCCAGGGTCACACAGCTGGGAAGTGGCTGAGGCCGGGTTTGAACCTAGGACCTCCTGTCTCTAGGCCTGACTCTCACTCCACTGAGCTACCCAGCTGCCCCCATGAGGTTGGTTTTTTAAAGAGAGATAGTGGTTTAGGTCCAGTTTGGATAAATAGTTTCCAAGGTCCCTTCCTACTCTGATCCTGCAAGGAAGAAATTGGTAGAAGATAAGGCTAGAAAGGTAAGGACCTTGAGGTTAAGGCCAATTGTAGAGGACTTTGAATGCCAAACAAAGAAACAAACTCAACATGGTAGGGAGTAGAGATAGAACCAACAAAGGAAAGATTTTGAGCTAAGCAGTGAGGTCCTAAAAAAATGGTCCCAGGAGCAATCAAGGAGGGATTAGAGTGAGTCATTCTATATGAAAATGTATCCTATGCCTTCCAAGGTCCACACTTTAATTCCCATTGTTCTCGAAAATCCATTCATTTCCCATTTCACCATGTTGAAATCTTATCCATCCTCCGAAGTCCAGTTCGAATGCCACTTCTATAAAACTTGTACTGATCCTCGGAGGTGTCAGCTACTAATTCCTCTCCTCATTTCCCCTCTTTTAACTGGAGGAAGACAGGGCCTGGACCCATGATTTTATTGGTAGAAGAAACTCTTAGATTAAGAAACTCCCTCTATTAATGCAGGTTAACACTTTCTCCTTCTTCACAGTCTCAGAGAACTTCCTAGAGAACTGAGAAATTAAGTGACTCGTTCAGGGTCACACAACTGGTTCAGGTCTGAGTCAAGACTTGAACATGGATATTCTGGACTCTAAGGTCAACTCTCTACTCTTCCTCTCTTTTTAGTGGCAAAGATAGCAGTTCAGAATATGCTTTTCCATACTAGCCTGGCCATCTGTATATACAGTCACTGGTAATCCTCCACTTGATCCCAGTTAAGTTCCCATCTCCCTCCTAGAGTCTGCAACCACCAAAGACAAGCAGAATCTCCCCAGAGAGTTCTTTTCTCCTGGAAAAAAAATAGGACAGCAACCTACAAGAAACTCCAGCAGCACGGATCATGTGTGAGGCAGAACACAAGGAATACAACATGGGAGGAATAAGAGTGGATTATTAGACAGATCCATCTGCCTGACCAGCCCGTAGGATTTGCTCAATTGACGCCCCCCCTCCCGGTGCCTCTTCCTCTTCCCCAGGTCCCTAAAAAGTAAAAACTTCCTTTTTCTTCAAACGTTCTGTTTTTCTGAACAACTTCCTCTCTACCACTGACTTCCCATCAGTACCATGTTTAGAATCTCTCAGATCCCTTCCCTATCTATTAATAAAAAGCCCCCATTTAAGCGAGGGAGGTGGCACAATTATGATTCACCTCATGTTAGCCAGTGAAGGGAGTGGTGGTCAGAGAGTTAGTGATTTGCCTAAAGCTGCAAAGTAAGTTATCTTCAGAGCCAGGACTTGTCCCAAGTTCACTGCTTTTTTAATCACTTTTTTTTCACGACACCATAATGCTTTACAATAACCCTTTGGGGAGTGAATATCATTATACCCATTTTACAGATGAGAATCCAGCCCAAGAGAGAGAGAGGAAACAACTGGCCTAAGGTCTCAGAGCTATCAAGTGGTGGCACAGAAACGAAAGCACAAGGGTTTAGTGGCCAGGCCAGGGCTATTTCTAAGTTGGGTGGCACTTACTGATTGATTTCAGCAAACATTTATTAAGCACCTACTAAGTGCAGGGCCATGTGTTCAAGTCTGGAGATACAAAGATTAAAAAACAACATAGTCTCTAGCCTAAAGGAGAAAGGGAGGTGAAAAAGGGCAGGACAGAATACAAGTTTGTCCCTTCCACATCTTGACTTTCCCCATGGAGGTTTCGATATTATCACAGATAATATTGAATAATAATAAGAAATTAAATGGGAATTTTGGGGGAGTTTTGCAGAAGCTGCAAATGACACACAAAGGCCAGCAGATGACACAGAAAAAGTTTAGAAATTCAGAAATACATAAAGTATATATATATATATATAATATTGTATAATATCAACATATTTTATCTTTTCATGTCATAAATATACAGAATTTCTTTTCAGCTAAAATAAGTAAAACGTTAAAGTTTGCAAAAAGAGCTTGAAAGCCAGCAAATGACACATCACAAAGGTTAGAAATGTAGACATTGGCCTATATCTAGCCTACAACCAAATGCTTAGCCCAAATTTGACAATAAAGTACCCTAAATACCCCGTAAAAGAAAAAGAAAAAATGCAGACTTCTTCTCTGGTACAAAAGGGGAGGCCAAAAACATTTTACTGAGATTTTCCAGATTGCAGTAATGCCACACCCCTACCCATCCCCAGTGTGGAAGGGATGCCTGTATGAGTGGATAAATACAAAGCAGAATGCGATAGGGCCAAAGGAGAGATTTGAAGTGCTCTAGAAAAGCCAGAAGGGAGAGTTGGGAAAAGACAGGAATCAAGTCAGGGAAGGCTTCTTGGAGGAGATGGCTTTGATGCTGAATCAAGAAGGAAGGGAGGAAATTCAGTCGATGGGGATGAGGAAAGAGTGTGCTCCAGACATCAGGTGAATCCTGCAGGAATGGCGAGGGGAGGAGGAGCACAAAGGAAGAGCCAATAGTCCCTTTGGCTGGAATGTAGAGGACCTGGGCTGGCACGAGGGAGAGAAGGGCTGAGTGAGACAAGGCTGGAAAGGTAGGTCAATGCACGGTTTTAGAGCACTTTGGCTGCCTGTCTAAGCAATTATATTTTATGTTAGAGGCAGAGGAAAGGCAGCAAAGTTTGTAAGTAGAGGAATAATAATGTGCAGATGTGTGCCTCAGGAAAATGATTTATATGCATGTGTGGACTTAGAGAGACAACACGGTCCAATGGACAGAGTTGGTTTGGGAATCTGGAAGACTTGGGCCACCTTTGAAATATATTGTAAGAAATCTGGCCTCAGCCACTTCCCAGCTGTGTGATCCTGGGCAAGTCACTTGACCCCCATTGCCCACCCTTACCAATCTTCCACCAAGGAGTCAATACACAGAAGTTAAGGGTTTATATTGTGAGATGTTGGGCAAATCACTTAATCTCTTCAGGACCCAAACAACTCTCTAAGCCTGCAGACGGAAGAAAAGGTGGCGATCTGTCTTGGGAAGGGCTCCTCATTAGGAGTTTCCTACAACACAGAAATCACAGGGACTGGACAAAATAAAAATAATACACATACATATACGATAGCCATTAATATATACCTATAAAATACGTATGGACTTATGGGGGCATATACATACGCATATGTACACACACATATGCCCCTATACACACACACATATATTTTGTAACCCATGACTCAGAACTGATTCTGAGCTTACACATACAGAGCTTAATCTTGAGAGCTTCTCACAATAATTTTCATGTCATTCATGCTCCCACTCTGGGTTTCCTCTTTCTCAGAACCCTAAAATTTGACTCATGTCTCAGTGTCTGAAAGAATGAAAGAAAGAAAGAAAATATCCTCTCCGGCCCCCGATTTTCTCATTCATAAATGGAACCGTTGTCCTAGGTGGTCTCTAATGTTCCTTCTAGCTATAAAACTCTAACCTGTGGTCCCTCCGGTCCCAAGCAAGCCCCGGAGCAGACAGAGCAGTGACTACAGGACAAATCTGATTTAACCTTAACAGAAAATGGAAAGCATTCTCAGCAGAGCTTCCAAACCCTCCAAACCAATCTTCTTACCTCTCGAGTGGACCTCTGGCTTCCTAAGAAACATAAATAATCTTTCAGACTTAGGATATTCCCCTCTTTCCTCACATACAAATGAAAAGAATTTAGGGTTGCTTGAGACAGAATACTACCTTTGGTGGGAAAAGAACTTGGCTTCCTGCGATGACTCCTGCCATATTGTACTATCCTGGCCGTGGAAGTGGATTGACTTTTTCCGTCTGTACCTGCATGGTTTGCATGACTCACAATAAGATCTGGGTTTCTCCTTCCTTGTGGTAGAAGTCATACCTTCATTTCACATCTCTCAACTCCCAACTTGATTCACATCCTTGATTTGTCCAGAAATTCCTTTACTTAATCCAAGAGTTCCTCCTCAGTCCAGAATCTCTACCTCCCTTTCAGGTAGGCAGTGAAGTGAATAGAACACTGGACCTGTAGTCAGGAGAACTTGAATTAGAATTTGACCTCAGATACTAGCTGTGTGACCTTGGACAAGTCACTTACCTTTCTGTCTGCCTCTTTTTCCACATCCGTAACATGGGAATAAGATTAGTTCTTATGTCCCAGAGTAGTTGTGAGGATTAAATGAGACAATATTCAAAGTACTCTGCAACCTCAAAGAGATGGGAGTACCAGATCATCTTACTTGTCTCTTTAGGAACCCTCATGTGGGCCAAGAAGTAACAGAACTGAACATGGGACAACTGATTGATTTCAGATTAGAAAAGGAGCAAGGCTGTATATCATCACCTTATTTATTCAACTTATATACAGAGTACATTATATGAAATGCCAGACTAGGTGAATCAAAAGCCAGAATTAAGGTTGCTGGGAGAAATGTTAATACTCTCATATATGCAGACAATACCACTCTGATGGCAGAAAGGGAAGAATTAAAAAGTCTCTTAATGAGGGTGAAACAAAATATAAAAGCTGGCTTGAAATTTCACATCAGAAAAACTAAGATCTTAGGGGCACTAGGTGACTCAGTAAATTGAGAGCCAAGTCTAGAGTTGGGAGGTCCTGTTTTAAAATCTGGCCTCAGACACTTCCTAGGCATGTGACCCTAGGCAAGTCATTTAACCCACATTGCCTGGCCCCATGTTGGTGAACCTATGGCATGTATGTTGGAGGGGGCTGCTCCCTTCCCCCTCTCCATGCGTGCCTGAGGACATTTCTTCCATCCCCCACACCTATGCCCAGCAGCCCAATGGGAATGCTTTCTCTCTCCCCTATCTGGGATAAGGCAGGGGGGGTCACATGTAGCATAAGGGTTGCATTTTGGGCACTTAGTCTCTAAAAGGTCCACCATTACCGGTTACTGTTCTTCTGCCTTGGAACCGATATATTAACCCAAAGATGGAAAGTAAAGTTTAAAAAATAAAACAAAACAAACAAAAAAGCTAAGATCTTGGCAGCTGATCCCATCACTTCTTGGCAAATAGAAGGAAAAGATGGAACTATGTCATTGGTTTATATTCTTGGACTCAAAGATCACTGCAGATGGTGACTGCAGTCATGAAATCAAAGGATGCTTACTCCTTGGAAAGAAATCTATGGCAAATTTAGCCAGTAACATTACCATGCTGTCAAAAGTCCATATAGTTAAAGTTATTGCTTTTCCAGGAATGATGTGTAACTGTGAGACTTGTACTAAAAGGAAAGTTCAGCACCATAGAATTGATGCTTTTGAATTGTAGTACTGGAGAAGACTTTTTGAGATTCTCTTGTACAGCAAGGAAATCAGATCAATCAATACTTAAATTAATTCAAATTATTCACTGAAGTTTAAATACTTTGGCTACATAATGAGAAGAGAAGATTCAGTGAAAAAGACACCAATGCTGGGAAAGATTGAAGGCAGAAAGAAAAGAGGACCATAGAGGATGAAATGGATTGATAGTATTGTGGAAACAATGAACAAGAACTTGGACAGACTTTGAGAGAAAATGGAGAATAGAAGAACTGATGTGCTATGGTCCATGGGGTCATGAAGAGTCAGACAAAACTGAGTGACTGAACTACATCCTTAAACACTATATAAATTGTTGCTGTTATTTACTTCCTTAGACTTGAGCAGACTTGTATGACTCCTTGGAAAAGACTTTCAGATTAATAGGTCTCTCTATAGGAATCCCAGAACCAATCTGGTTTGAATCTGTTTGCAGTCACTCTCCTCTCTGGATATGTTTAGAATCTATGCTTGGACTCATTTTGAATCAAGTCCAAGTTATAGATTAGATGCACAAACTAGTCATGAACTTCATCATCAACATGGTGTCAAAGACGCAAGAAAGACCCACAATATGGAAAATTCATACCATATACCAGAAAAAAAGAAATAGACTGCCTGGATAACTGGTGCCACGATGAAGTTGTTTCAAGGTTTAAGAAATTGACCTTGTCCACAGAATTTCATACCTTCATCAGGAGATAGTAAAGGGGAGAAGGGCACATCTAGGTATACCATCTAATAAGAAGAACAAAAGAACAGAAAATAATAAGAATTGCATTAACAAAAAGTACTTGTAAATGCACATAGAATTATCAATCTAGCAGATTTATAAACCACCTAAACTAAAGCTCCAGCCCCACTCCCATAATTTTGAAAAACTATTAATAACATAATGTTGTCTGTTTCAGAAACTCTTTCTGAATTTCTTGCCTGCTTATTTCTCAGAATTTTGTTGCTGTTTTTGTTGTTTTTATTTGACTAGTAAATAATTAGGTTGGAGATTAGATTCTTCTTATAGTTCTGCTTTTTTCATTTTTTATTGCTTCATATAAATCTTCCCATATTTCTTTTTCATGTTAATCAGCTCTTAGGAAGTACATAATATATGTCTGCTATATTAAAAATTCCCAAATTTTTGGATACAGAATTTGTCTCCAGATTTTTGTGGTCACAACTTTTCTGCTAGGAATAGTCTGTGTATATAGAGGCCATTTCTTATTGTTAGTAGCCTCCGTGAGATATAGTTCCCATAATGAGACAACAAAGGCAAAAGGATATGAATAAGTTCTGTGACTCTTCAATTCCATATTGCTTTATCAAAATTTTAAACCATTTTATTATTCCACCTGTGGTATAAAAACATGCCTGCATTCCCAGTCTTTTTTAAAAAAATTTTCCATGGTTATATGATTCATGTTCTTACTCTCCCCTCCACCCTCCCAACCCCCTCTCCCTCCCCTATAGCTGATGCACATTTCCACTGGTTTTAACATGTGTCATCGATCAAGACCTATTTCCATATTATTAAGAGTTGCATTGGTGTGGTCGTTTAGCGTCTACATCCCAAATCATGTCTGCATCAATCCATGTGTTCAAGCAGTTGTTTTTCTTCTGTGTTTCCACTTCTGTGGTTCTTCCTCTGAATGTGGGTAGCTTTCTTTACCATAAATCCCTCAGAATTGTCCTGGATCATTGCATTGCTGCTAGTACAGACGTCCCTTACATTCGATTGTACCACAGTGTATCAATCTCTATGTACAATGTTCTTCTGGCTCTTCTCCTTTCACTCTGCATCAATTCCTGGAAGTCTTTCCAGTTCACCTGGAACTCCTCCAGTTTATTATTCCTTTGAGCACAATAGTATTCCATCACCAGCATATACCACAATTTGTTCAGCCATTCCCCAATTGAAGGGCATCCCCTCCTTTTCCAGTTTTTTTGCCACCACAAAGAGCGTAGCTATAAATATTTTTGTACAAGTCTTGTTTATCTATGATCTCTTTGGGGTACAAACCCAGCAATGGCATGGCTGGATCAAAGGGCAGGCATTCTTTTATAGTCCTTTGAGCATAGTTCCAAATTGCCAGCCAGAATGGTTGGATCAGTTCACAACTCCACCAGCAATGCATTAGTGTCCTTATTTTGCCACATCCTCTCCAACTTTTATTACTCTCCCTGCTATCATTTTAGCCAATCTGCTAGGTATAAGGTGGTACCTCAGAGTTGTTTTGATTTGCATTTCTCTAATTATTAGAGATTTAGAACACTTTCTCATTTGCTTATTGATACTTTTGATTTCTTTACCTGAAAATTGCCTATTCATGTCTCTTGCCCATTTATCAATTGGGGAATGGCTTGATTGTTTATACAATTTATTTAGTTCCTTGTATATTTGAGTAATTCTCTATCAGAATTTTTTTATTATAAATATTTTTTCCCAGTTTGTTGTTTCCCTTCTGATTTTGGTTGTATTGTTTTTGTTTGTACAAAAACTTTTTAATTTAATGTAATCAAAATTATTTATTTTACATTTTGTAATTTTTTCTAACTCTTGCTTGGTTTTAAAATCTTTCCTTTCCCAAAGATCTGACAAGTATACTATTCTGTGTTCACCTAATTTATTTATAGTTTCCTTCTTTATATTCAAGTCATTCACCCATTCTGAATTTATCTTGGTGTAGGGTGTGAGATGTTGACCTAAACCTAATCTCTCCCCTATTGTTTTCCAATTTTCCCAGCAGTTTTTGTCAAATGTGGATTTTTGTCCCAAAAGCTGGGCTCTTTGGGTTTATTCATAGATTGTTTTGCTGATGTCACTTACCCCAAGTCTATTGCCCTGATTCACCCTTCTGTCTCTTAGCCAGTACCATATTGTTTTGATGACTACTGCTTTATAGTACAGTTTAAGATCTGGTACTGCTAGGCCACCTTCCTTCACATTTTTTTTTCATTATTTCCCTTGATATTCTTGATCTTTTGTTCTTCCAAATGAACGTTCTTATAGTTTTTTCTAATTCGGTAAAAAAAGTTTCTTGGTAGTTTGATAGGTATGGCACTAAATAAGTAAATTAATTTGGGTAGAATGGTCATTTTTATTATGTTAGCTCATCCTACCCATGAGCAATCGATGTTTTTCCAATTGTTTAGATCTAGTTTTAATTGTGTGGAAAGTGTTTTGTAGTTGTGTTTGTATAATTCCTGTGTTTGTTTTGGTAGATAGATTCCTAAGTATTTTATATTGTCTAGGGTGCTTTTAAATGGTATTTCTTTCTAACTCTTGCTGCTGAGATGTGTTGGAAATATATAGAAATGTTGATGATTTGTGTGCAAATATTTTGTATCCTGCCACTTTGATAAAGTTTTTGATTATTTTCACTAGCTTTTTAGTTGATTCTCTAGGATTTTTTAAGTAGACCATCATATCATCTGCAAAGAGTGATAGCTCAGTCTCCTCATTGCCTATTTTAATATCTTGAATTTCTTTTTCTTCTCTAATTGCTACTGCTAGTGTTTCTAGTACAATGTTAAATAATAGAGGTGATAATGGGCATCCTTGTTTCACTCCTGATCTTATTGGGAAGGCTTCTAATTTATCCCAATTGTATATGATGCTTGTTGATGGTTTTAGATATATTCTGTTTATTATTTTTTGGAAAGGCCCTTCTATTCCTATACTTTCTAGTGTTTTCAATAGGAATGGGTGTTGTATTTTGCCATAGTCTTGCCACCCCTGAATTCTCTCATATTTTACTAACT
This sequence comes from Gracilinanus agilis, assembly GCF_016433145.1. Taxonomy (NCBI): domain Eukaryota; kingdom Metazoa; phylum Chordata; class Mammalia; order Didelphimorphia; family Didelphidae; genus Gracilinanus; species Gracilinanus agilis. The sequence goes on along the minus strand of NC_058135.1, from coordinate 220,571,966 downwards.
TTTCCAAATGGATGCGTATGAGGTAATATCTTAGAACTGGTTATGTTGCATTCCTCTAATTATTAAAGTTTGAATACTTTCAAACTTATTGATTAATAATTGGTATAGTTTTTGATAGTGTCTTTCTTTGAAAAACTGCTTAATCGTACTTTTTATCCAGCATAAAGTCATCTCTTTATCTGGTGATTAAGAGAAAGAATCTGCTCTTAGCTTTGTGTTAGTTCTTTATGGATGTATGATGTCAGACTTTTATCAGAGATGTTTATTGCAATGATTTTTTTCTTAGTACATATATTTCCTTCTTATTCCCTATCCTTTGCTTTTATTTATGCAAAAGCTTTTTTTATTTTTGCAGAATTAAATTAATCAATTTTTATATTTTAATTATGGGTGGATAAGAATATTTTGCTTCTCTAAATACAGAATGATTAACTGATAGACCCTAGAAAGATGGTTTTAGTAACTAAGTTATTAGAGTTAATAAAGACCAAAGTCAGGGAGATGAATAAAAATACTGTTGAAACCTGTGGCCCAGATAATTTTATACACTGTGTGATAGCCTGAATTAGAATGTTGACTGTGGATGTTGACAGTGAGGGATGGATTCAAGAGGTCCTATGCAAGTAAATTTGACAAGACAAAAGCTTGGGTGGGGGAAATAGGGAGAGATAGAAGAGTCAAAAGAGATCTCTAAGCTTATAAAATAGAGTGAGGGAGAGGATGGTGATAGTATGAAGAGAAATGAGGTCAATGCAAAGGAGGGTAAGAAATAATGAGCTTTGGTCACATCAAATGTGACCAAAAAGTGAGATGATATCTCCCTAAAGATCCCTGGCTTGTTGTTTTCTCATTGGACTCCCAGACTGAGAAAGGGGGAAGGAAAGAAAAATTCAGCCTAACATACCCAGGATGCTTTAAGAGTCCTGATAGTAGGCATATTGTATAGAATATAACAAGGTGTATTTGGAAATACAAGAGATTTTGTTTGACATATTTTTAGAACATGTTTGATAATCTTCCTTATTTGGGAAATAAAGGTTAGTGGCTACGAAACTTTCTCTGATGATTCAACAAGTTTAATCTTGGAACTTACTGTTTTCAGTTAAGGACGTTTTCTATATCAAAACCCCTTCTTCTCCTTGTAGTTCAGAGTCATGACTCTAGGAATTTTTTGAATGATGTAGAAGTGAAAGCTAGGAAGCCAGCTGGATCTGTGCCTCTCCCAGCTTCCCAGAATCTGTAGCAGGAGTACAGGGAGTTTCCAGGTCAGTGACGCCTTTGCCACACAATTCCAACTACCAGCCTCCAGTTCCAGTATCATACAGAGGCTAACCTGTCACTTGGAGAGTAGGCAGTGCAAAGTATTATCTCAGGCCAATAGCAAAGCTGAATTGCGTGTTGACTTTTGACATCCATTTCATGAGCTACTTTTTTTTACATCGAGAGCTACAAAATGATCAGTAAAAGGCCTCACATGGTCTGGAGGAAAGAGTGCAGGAGAAAGAATTGAAGAACTTAGTACTACTCTCAACTTTGCCATTTAACTGGCAGGGTTACTTATAGCAAGTCACTGAATATCTCTTAAAATCAGTTTTATCTTCTGTAAAATGAGGGAAATGGCCTAGATAAGGGATTCTTAATCTTTTATTGTGCCATAGACCCCTTTGACAGTCTGGTAACACCTTTGGATCCCTTCTCAGAATAATATTTTTTCTTTTCTTTTTTAAATTTTTCCATGGTTACATGATTCTTCTTGTCTCCCTCCTTTCTTCCCTCCCATCTTCCAGAGTTGACAAGCAGTTCCGCTGGGTTATACATATATTATCATTTAAAACCTATTTTCATATTATTCATTTTAAACAAATATTTTAAAAATTGTTTTTACATGTAATTGGGGAACTGAGGCAAATAGTGACTCATACAGGGTTACACAGTTAGTAATAGTCTGAGACAGATTTGAACTCGGTTCATCCTGAATCCAGGCCCAGGGCTTTATCTTCTGAGCCACTGGCACATTAACGTTTACAAAGTTTTTTGCCTATACAATGATCCAGGACAATTTTTTTTTAATTTTTAAATAAAATTAATTGTTAAATTTTTTCTACGTTTAAATCATCCTTGCTGTCTCCTTCCCCTCTTCTCTCCTCCCTCCCAGAGTTGAAAATATATATAACCCCATATATATAAATATATATATTAAAAATGTATAACCCCAATTTTCATGGGGTTATACATATAGTATCACTCAAATTCTATTTCCATATCAGAATAATATTTTTAAAGCATAAAATAAAATACATAGGGTTAGAGAAAAAACTATTCCTATTGAAATAAAGATGTAATTGTCCGAGTCCATGGGGACCCCCTCCCCCCAAATCTATTGAAATCTATCTACAGATCCAGCAGGGCTCTATGGACCTCATGTTAACAGATAATCCCCACTGGATTAGATGATCTCTGAGGTTTCTTCCAAATTTATTCAATTAAATTTTCTTGGTGTTCTAAGAAAATGAAATTGAATACAGGACAATTATAATTACCAAGATTGGTTTTAGGATAGGAAATATTTTGAAGTCATTTGTCTTTATATTTTTCTGATAAATTGTTCTCTTGATTCTGCTTGTTTTATCAGTTCATACAAGTCTTCCCAGATTTCTCTGAAATCATCTCCTTCATTTTTTATGGGACAATAGTATTCCATTACATGTATAGACCATCATTTATTCATCTAATCTCCCAGATGAGGAAAGACAGAGACAGAAAAAGGAGAGAGGGAGGAGAGAGAGGAAAGACAGAGACAGGAAAAGGAGAGAGAGAGAGACATAAATGGGGGAGAAGAATAAGAGAGAGACAGAAAAGAGAGGGACAAAGAGAGGAGAGAGGGAATGGAGACAGAGAGAGAAGAATCAGAGAGAAGGGAGAGAGGCAGAGACAGAGAAATAGAGAGAAAGGAGAGACACAGAGGAGAGAAACAGAGAGGGGGAAAAGGAGGGAGGGGGAGAGAGAGACAGAAAGAAAAAACAGAGAGAGAAAGAGAAAGAAGAGAGATGAGACAGTGAAAGAAGTCAGAAAGGAGAAAGAAACAGAAAGAAACTTTGGATAGGGCAAAGTTGAACTCAAGGCATCGATGATAGGTCACTGGGGAAGGTTTTCTCACTTATCCCTCAAATGATAAAATCTCTCATTTATGTTTTCCCCACCACAACTCTGTGAAGTCAACATTACTACATTTTTTGAAAGAGGAATGGAGGCTTCTATAGAATTTCATCCCAGACCTTTGAGCTTCAGCCCTAGTAGTACTGTCAATATACCATGCTGCTTCTCCATATGATATTAGATACCACACTTGGGTTTCAGACTGGCCTTGGCCCGCAGCTCAAGCCTGGGGTTCTATGAGTTCCTTATGGTCAAGGTGACTGTCCCTAGGTTAGGAAATTCCTAGGGAGTTCATCAGAGAGCTAGGGACAGGGCTGAAGGGAAAAGGAGAACCAGGATACTTGGAGAATCACCTAAGCAGAGAGCAGGGATTAGTGTAGGGAGGGTTGGGGTAATATGTGTGCCTGGGAAAGAAGAATAATCATATGAATGTATTTCTGCACATGGACAGCTAAGTGGTACAGTGGATAGAGTGCCAGGCCTTGGGTCAGTCAGAAAGAGTTGTTTTCCTAAGTTCAAATCTAGCCTGAGACACTTGCTGACTGGGTGACTCAGGGAAAGTCACTTAACCTTGTTCGTCTCAATTTCCTCATCTGTAAAATAAATTAGAGAAGAAAACGGTAAAAACCATCCCGGGACTGATCTTTGCAAAGAAAACCCTAAATGGGAAGAGTCAGACACGAGGGGAAAAATAACTGTATAACAAAATTTCTGCATGTGTGATAAGGGATTGCTTACTGGGGATCAGGAACACATCAAAAAGGAACTATAGATTGTGTTATATTTGGGGAAAGTAGGTATAGAAGAGCTGACTGAATAAGTTAGTCATTCTAAGGGATGGATGTTCTTACTTCATTTCTTTGCCTATCTGTAATTTCTCTGCTGTGATGTTACTTCCACCAGAGCATGCTGTAATACTGACCCCTCCTTCCTCTGGTACTTAGCACATGGCCTCATGGGGTTACTTCACCTGAAAAATTCATCACCTTTCAGCCAAGCTGCTGGTGAACCTCTCTGCCTTCAGCCCTCAAACATCAGTCCAGTCATTGTGCTCATACTACTACTGTGTGAGAATATGCAGCATCATATCTGGAATATGGAGGACTGGAAAGAGCCCATGCTGTTTTCTCTGCAGGTGGAAGAGGCAGAAGGTGAGAGTCTGAGAAATTCCCCATTTTTTGACAGAACTAAAGGAATAACTCAGGCATAGAACACAGAGGAAGGCCAGACTTCACAGCAGGATGAGAAACAGTGCATGGACAGGGGAGGCAGCAAGAACATTTATAAAAATTGATTTATTGTTAACATCATTTCCCATCATTTATGACCTGAACTGACTGGTTTTAAAGCCTCTTGTGGTAGGTCTACAGCCTCTGTTCAGACTCTATAAAAGAAAATAACATCACATATTTAGAGCTAGAAGGGATCTTAAAGGCCATCTAATCCAACCCTCTAATTTTCAGTTGAGAGAAATGAGCCCCCCTCAAATAAAGAGATTTGTTCCAGTTCATACAGAGAGTAAGGGGCAGAGGCAGGAAGAGAACCCAAGTCCTGGATTCCAAATCTCCATTCTTTCTACTAGAGCACAAAGGATGTGACTCCTTAAACACATTCCTCACAATTTAAGACACCCTCATCAGAGAAACAATCCTGATATTAAGGAACCAGTTCTTAGTTGATTTGATGTGTCTGTAGAGAAAGTAAAGAGCATAGACCATCATCACCATCCTTCTTTTACTCACTTCAAAACAAGAAGAAAACATTTCTCATGGAGAGAGAACTGAAGAAATGAGTTCTAGTTCCTAAATTGTCACCACTGTACTTACTCTGTGACCTTGGATAAATAATTTCACCTCTATGGTCCCATTTCTTATTTTTAAAAATACATTTATTTATTTGTTTATTTTGGAATATTTTCCCATGGTTACATGATTCATGTTCTTTCCCTCCCCCCTCCCAGAGCTGACAAGTAATTCCACTTGGTTTTACATGTACCATTGTTCAAACCCTATTTCCATATTATTACTATTTGCAATAGAGTGATCATTTAGAGTCAACATCCCCAATCATATCCCCATCAACCCATGTGATCAAGCAGCTGTTTTTCTTCTGTGTTTCTACTCCCACAGTTTTTCCTCTGGATGTGGATAGTGTTCTTTCTCATAAATCCCTCAGAATTGTCCTGGGTCACTGCATTGCTGCTAGTAGAGAAGTCCATTACATTCAATTGTACCACAGTGTATCAGTCTCTGTGTACAATGTTCTTCTGGTTCTGCTCCTTTTGTTTTGCATCAATTCCTGGAAGTCATTCCAGTTCACATGGAATTCCTCCAGTTCATTATTCTTTTTAGCACAATAGTATTCCATCACCAGCAGATACCACAATGTGTTCAGCAATTCACCAATCGAAGGGCATCCCCTCATTTTCCAATTTTTTGCCACCACAAAGAGCACAGCTATAAATATTTTTGTACAAGTGTTTTTTCCCTATGATCTCTTTGGGATACAAACTCTGGCCCCATTTCTTAATGGGAAAGGGAGAATTGAAGCAGATAATGCCTGATCCTCCTAGTTTTCAATTCTATCATCCTATGACTATTAGAAGATGAAATTATTTAACAATTAGAACCTAATCATTTGAATAAACTTTACCTCTTTCAGAACAAAGTGCTTTGTAAATGCTAAACCCCTACAAATATGAACTATTATTGTTATTTGCAGTTGAATTGTAGACTTAGAGAGTTATAGAATATTATAATGGGGACAGAACTTAGCACATGGAATGTCAGAGCTGGAAGAAACCTGAGAACACAGAATGTGAAAGCTGAAAGGGATTTGAGAGCATAATATTTCCTTTTGGAAATTGCAAAATTATTTTAATGAATGTAAGGCACATTTTTTAAACCAGCGATATTTTTCTGGTAATGATGTAAATCTATAAGTAATAGAAACTATGATCTCCAAAAAATTGAAATTGAAGATTATTCAAAGGACAATAGAGAGATAAAATACAAGGTGGTGGCGAGTATAATACAAGGAAGGAATTCCATAGGACAAGTGGTATAAAGGATGCCATTAAAGATATGTTGGAAGGAACAGCTGAGTGGCTTAGTGGATTGAGAGCCAGGCCTAGAGATGGGAGGTCCTGGGTTCAAATCTGGCCTCAGATACTTCCCAGCTGTGTTACCCTGGGCAAGCCACTTAACCCCCATTGCCTACCCTTACTGCTCTTCTGCCTTGGAACCATTACACAGTATTGACTCCAAGACAGAAGGTAAGTGTTTTTTTTTAAAAAAAAAAAGATATGTTGGAGCTAAAAAGGAGAGGGCAATGTTGACTGTAATGAGAGTGAGGATTAGCTGGAAGTCGGGTTCCATGGTCCATTGGTATGCTTTCTCTGTCATAGACAGAGCCCACATTCTGCCCAACAATCGGAAGGAATATCTGCATCACACATTCACTAGAGCAGTTGATGGATGGAGCTCTCTCCAAGATGATTATTTCTTAAGTCTTTTCTTCTCGAAGGCTAAACAAAGTAAACATTCTGAAAACAGTTTGGGTTGGTTGGTTTGGTCTGTTGGTTGTGGGTTGTTTGTATCCTCAGTACCTTGGACAGTGATTTGAATATAGCAGACACTTGGATAAAGTTTTTTGGATTAGATCAAATTGGTTCCTTCATGTTTGTTGTATAGTGTAGTCTCCAGGCTCTTCCCCAGTCTGGATTGCTCTCCCCTGGTTTCATTCTAGCTCATCAATACCCTTCCTAAAATAAGACAGCCAAAATAAAATATATTGCTCCCAACAGCAGGACTATTGCTTCCCTCAGCAGGAGCTGAAATGGCTTCTTTTCTCTCCCTATGTTTGCTTATTCTGCATTTAAACATCAACTCAAAGGTCTACTTCCATATACACAGTAGAAGGGAAAGAAAGGATTGAACATGAAACTACGAATCTGTTACACATCGTTTCATTTTCTTTTTAAGCACATGATAAGTTCAACTTGTTACTTTCACAGCTGCCTTGCTTTTCTGTCATTCCTTCTGGTATTCCTTCTGTTGTCTTCCTAGCATTTCAAAAACATTTTGATGAATTTCTTGTCTTTTTCTAGACTCTCCCACCCCCTCCCTGGCCACATACAGAAAAAAAGAAAAAGAAAACCTGAATTCTAAACATTGATTTATGCAGCCCAATTTTGCACAGAAAGACACCAAGTCTAAGGGGATTGGATGGAGGGATGAAAAGCAATTTAAGCAAAGTCTCACAGTAAGATAATGACAAAGCAGAGACAAATTCAGCTTTCCAGGTACCACCCTGCCCGTACCGGACCTGTGGACCAGGCATCACCTCCCACCTTCTTCTCTGATGCTATTTCCTCTCATCTCCTGGCTTCCCATCCCCCTCATGTATGAAAGTGTCTTTGCAAAAACCCCTTTCTTTCCTCTTTTCAGCAGACTTTCACAACCACTTACAATTTCCAGGTTCACAACTGGTTTGACACTGATGACATTTGAGGTCAGTTACTTCCTGCAGGCATCCAAGGAAACATTATCATTGGTCTAGGGGGTGTATGTTGAGGGAGAATGTCTTAAAAAAGGTTTCTTATAAAAAGTGGGTGTATTTTTAGACCTTTACCCTGTCCTTTCTCTGACCTAGAGCCCTATTCTCTCCTAACCTTTTCTTTTGTCATCTCTCTAAGAGTTTAGTTTTCTGTCACCTACCTTTTTCCTCCTTCCCTCCTGGCTTAGAGCAGTGCTGAGGCTGTGCATCCCCAGAGAGCTAAATATAATCCCAATTCAGGGGGGCTGGGGGGAGGGAGGGATTAATCTACCAGAGGATGGAAAGATGAGTCTTATCCCATACTTCCCAAAGATAGTCAATGTGGGCTTATCTCCAGTATTATTCAATCCCATTTTCACCCATTATCACATAATCCTTCTTGATTCTTCCCTCTCTCACCACTGGCCTCTCTTAGCTGGGCTAGGTATCAGTCATTCAGGTCATTTATAACATAACTGTAACCCAGGCACCCAAAGCCTTATCCTTTGTTAATTTCTATTTTTGTGTACATTTTACAATGCACATAATTTATCAGCACAATAGAACATTAATATAAATTACAAATAAGCAATAGTACTTATATTAAGATATATGCTTTAAATTTTTTTTCTTACTAATAAGGCTGCAAGATCAAAACAAGTTTGGACTCAGACACTTCCTAGCTGGGTGACCCTGGGCAAGTCACTTAACCCTCATTGCCTATCCCTTACCACTCTTCTGCCTTAGAACCAATACAGAGTATTGATTCTAAGACAGAAGGTAAGGGTTTAAAAAAAAAAAAAACAAGTTTGGAAACCAACATGTTAGAGGATAAGATAGCCTTTTTCCTTGCCAAGACCAATCTCTTTTTAAATTTAAATTTTGAGTTTTTTAATGAATAAAAATAGAATTTTCTCCTACCTATATCCTCCTCAATTAAAAAAAAAGACAAACCCTTGTAATATATGAATAGTTAGACCAAAAAAACTTCTTCACTGGTCATGCCATTTATACTCTTATTCTGCACCCTAAGTTCATCACCTCTTGGTCAGGTGGCATATTTCATCATATGTCATCTGGAATTATAATTGGACATCATGTTAACTAGAGTTCCTGAGTCTTTCAAAGTTGTTTGTCTTTTCAGTTCTTTTGGTATTGCATATATTGTTCTTCTGGTTCTGCTCAATTCACTCTGCATCGGTTCTTACAAGTCATCTCAGATTTTTTTGAAACTGCCCCTTTTGTTATTTTTTATGAAACAATATTATTTAATTACATTCATTTGCCATAGTTTAGTCAGACACTTCTACTTCCCAACTGAAGGACACTCAGTTTCTTTCTTTTAAATTTTATTGATGTGTTTTGTTTTTATTACAAGCACTTACAGATTACCTCATTCTACAAGAGAGCTCTAATAACAAAGTATAACAAAAAGGGCAAAATTAATAACATAATGATCTCATCTAAAAAGTGAATTCTACCTCTGTAGCAGTGCCCACCTTGATATTGAAAATTTTTAGACAGAAAGCTATTTTCTTTCCCTCCCATTCCCAACTCTGTTGAAAAAAAAATCTTTGTAACAAATTTGCATAGTCAAGCAAAACAAATTCCTTATTGGTTCTATATTTAAAAATATGTTTCATTCTGTACCCTAAACCTATCACCTTTATGTCACAAACTGATTTTCATCAGTTTCCTCACTGATTGTTTGGACTCATGAATGGTCATTATATTCATGATAGTTTTTACAGCTTTTAAAGTTGCTTATCTTTACAGTGTTTATTATAAGTATTTTTCTATTGGTTCTGCTCATTTCCTTCTTCATTAGTTCATTTGTTTTTGAAATCGTTCATTTTTATAGTTTGATAGTATAGTTTAAGTTTCTCTTTTAGTTCTACTTATTTCACTCTGCATCCATTCATGTATCTTTCCATATCATCTATTTTTTAATTTGTTATGCCATACTAATATTTGATCATATTTATATACTGCAACTTATTCAGCTATTCTTTAATTGATTGGCATACATCTATTTTACAGGTTTTTTACCACTGCAAAAAGAGGCTCTATAAGCATTTTTGTAGCACAGGTTATTTTTTCCTCCTTTAAAAAAATTTCTTTAGGGCATAAGCCTAATAGTTGTCCAGCTGAGTCAAAGAATATGCACAAAGTTTAAGGACTTTGGGGGCATAATTCCAAATTCCTTTCCAGAATTGTTGGACCATTTTGGAGTTCCACCAATAGAACATTTACATGCTCATTTCCCTACAGCCCTTCCATCATTTGTCACTTTACTTTTTTGTTAAATTTGCCAATCTGATGAATGAAAGCTAGAACTTTGAAGTTGCTTTGAGTTTTATTTCTCTAATTATTAGTTACACAAAGATTTTTGTCATATGGCAACTTATAGTTTTGATCCTCCAAAAACTAACTATTATATCCTTTGATCATCTATCAATTTGGAAATGACTTTTCTTATCGATTTAAATATGTTTCTTGTATACATGTGTATATGTGTGTCTTAGAAATGAGACTTTTTTCAGAGAAACTTGTTACAAAGATCCTCCCCCTCCTATTTACTTATTTATTTTCCAATTTTCACTGCATTGACTCTGGGCAAAATTATAAAAATCTTATGTAATCAGAATGATCCACTTTATCTACTATAAACTTCTCTTTCCCTTGTTTGCTCATAAACTCTTTCCCTATCCATAGATATGACAGGTAATTGCTTCCTCGCTTCTCTAATTTGTTCATGATGCCACCCATCCTTTATGTTGAAGTCATGAATCCATTTGGAATTCATCTTGGCATATGGCATGAAATGTTTGTTGGTCGATTCCCAGTTTCTGCCAGATTGCTATCCAGTTTTTCCCATACATTTTTCTTAATGAAAAATCAGTTCTTACCCCAACAGTCATATGGGATCTCTGTGGACATTTGTTTATTTATATATCCTGTGTATTAGATCTGTTTCCTTGATCAATCTCTTTATTTCTTAGCCACTACCATAGTATTTTGATGACTGGAAACTTGAGATCTGATACTGCTAGGCCCCCTTCCTTCCCATTTCCCCCCATTATTTTCCTTGAGATTCATGCCCATTTCACAGAATCATAGACTCTCTGAATTGGAAAGGACCTCTGAAGCCATTCACTCTCTTATATTAAAAGGTCCTTGAAAGCAGAGATGTCTACTCTATAGCTGAATCCAACCCCCTCATTTTATAGCAGAGGAAATTGAGACTCAGGGAGGGAACATGACTTCATTAAGGTTTGTGTGTGGGGGGGTAAACAGAGGGAAGAAGGAACAAGGATTCATTAAGAACTTGGTGCATCTCATTTGTAGATGAGAAAACTGAGGCTGAGAGAAGTTAATTGACTCACTCAGGGTCACAGAACTAGGAAGTATCTAAAGCAGGATTTGAACTCTGATCTTCCTAATTGCAGGCTCAGCAATCTATCCATTGGGCCACCTGGCTTGTCTCAGTGCTCTCAGCCTTCCCCTGAATTCAAGGTTCCTTTGTAGCTGCATGGTATATGTCTAATGTTTACTTAAACGAGGACACCCTATCTCTCCTGATAGACTAACAGCTTCTTGAGTTCAGGGGCTCTTTCACTCTTGCCTTTGTATCCCAAGCCCCTGGCAGGGGACGTGGCACATAGTTGGCCCTTCATAAATGTTTGTTGATTGACTGATAGGGCTTGACTCCAGCTTTGGGCCTCTAGCCAGAAAGCCAGCATTTTCCTTCCTTCTATGAGGGTGTTTTTCTGCTCAGTCCCTGCCCCAGGTAGGCCTGTGGGATTTCTAACAAACCTCACAGATGTATTTTCTCCTGTTCCCTCCTCCCCAACAGGGGTTCCACACAGAGCACTCTTGAAGGCCTTCGAGGGCGATGAAGTTCAGGCTGATGATGTAATCCTGGAAATGTTTAGCACAACAGCTGCCCCCTTCCTGCCCCAACACCAACGGAGTTCATGAGAAGACTCCCAGGGAGTCACAGTTACAGTAAGGGTTTAAATCATCTCTTCTTCTACCACAGGCAATCCCCATACCCCCCACCTGCACCTCCACCCTCAAGATTTTCTGCCTGCCCTGAGGGGTTCCCCTGTGGTACATGAATTCAGAGTTAAATGTACAGGGAGATGTCAACTCAGAATGGAAAGCTAGGGAGGGCGAGGGGCAAAGGGGACTTGTTCATTATTTATCAAGGGACAGACCACATCAGGGGGTCTGGCTCCACCTTTCCCCCAAACTATGGGGCCACTGCCTGGGAGGGAGGAGCTAGCCTACACAGGAACAGCACAGTCTGGGCATGAGGCCAAGGTATGGTGTAAAAACCAACAGCCCCCCTTGCCCTAAGTTCCCAGGAACTGGGGCATCCTTCTCTCAGGGAGGTTTCCACCTCCCACTCACCAAGGACTTCCTCCCCCTCTGTTGCCCATGCTCTTTGGGCTCCCCACAGCTCTTTGGGTCATCCAGGAAGCTCTTCCTCTGAGCCTGCCCCTTCCCCTGGGCTGAAAGAACAGAAGTGGTGCATGTAGGGGCAAGTCTTTCTTGTAAGAACATATGTGGGTTTTTGTAATCAATTCTACAGGGAAGTGGGGATGTTCAATGGGAAGAGCCCTAGATCTGGAGTCCCATCTGGCACATATGTGACCTTTCACAAGTCAGCTCATCTCTACATTTCCATATCAGTAAATGGGATGGAACCCCTTTTAGTTCTCACTCAGAGGATTGAGAGATACAAGGAGCCTAAGAAGTCAATAAGTCTGTTAATCTCATTTTATAGACCAGGAAACTGAGGCCAAGGGACATGCAATGACTACTGAGCTGAAATTTGAACCCAGGCCCTCTGGCTCCAAAGCCAGTATTCTTTCCACCATACCATACTATTTCCTAGATCTTCTAATCTTCTCTGTGTGTGTGGAGCAAAGATTTAGAGCTGAGTTCTTCTTACTTTAGATCAGTGATGGCAAACCTATGACACGTATTTTTGATGACATGCTACCACATGCAGTTGCATACAGAGAAGTATGGAGCCACATGCCAAGGATGAAACATTTGCTGTAGTGTAGTGTAGACACTCTGTGCACTATAGATGACAATTCTACCTATATTAATTTACCTATTTTGGTTTATTAAGTACAGTTATATATTACAATTATACATTTTTGTTATTTAAACTATAAATATTGTGAAATTATGGCTTTTTTCTCAAAGTGATACACCACCCGTGTTATGCTTGGTTTTTTGGCAAATTTTGATGCACCAAGCTCAAAAGGTTTCCCATCACTGCTTTACATCAAACTGGAATCTGTCTCCATCATTTCCAACTAGTTCTTTATTATTATTATTATAATTTTTAAAAAACCCTTCCTTTCCATCTTGGAATCAATACAATGTATTTTTTCCAAGGAAGAAGAACAGTAAGGGCTAGGCAATGGAGGTTGAGTGACTTGCCCAGGATCATTGTTATGTTGATCTTAACAGAGATATTTGGGAAGCTGAAGAGATGGCCTGAAAACAGAAACCTGCAGGAGTCACTCCTCACACACACACAGGCTAGAGTGAGTAGGGAGGGGTAGGTACTCCTTACTCTCACCCCTCCCACCAAGCAGTTGGAAATCAGTTGGAAATGGAGGCAGGACTGATGTCTTCTGGAAAGGCTCAGCAAGGCAAATCTCTAATGATGTTCACTTTCTCAACTTAAATTCCCCACAGGTTTGACTGAGGGACAATAGGAGAAGCTTGATGTCTTGCAGTTATCAGGGACAGACGAATCTAACTTGTATGGGCCGGACAGCTGAAGGAAACTTAGCTGAAGTTGGATGTAAGTAATCCCAGAATAATAAACAGGCACTGCTCCCAAAAGATGAAGTTTTTAACTGATAAAGAAGGGGAAGGTAGGGAGGTTTTTCAGGGATTCGGAGATCTGGAGAGCCCTATACTGTTAGATAGAAACAGCCCCTCCGTCCCCCACCAGGGAGTGGCAGACTTTATATCTAGCTAGCCCTCAAAGCTTATAATTATCACTTCTAATATCTAAAATAACTAAATAACTGTTGCTGGAAAGGTCTAGTTCAGCTAAACAGGCAAACTGCAAAGCAGAACCAAAATGCTTTTTCCCCAAATGGCCTCCAAAGCAATCCCAAAACCAGGAACAACAAGCTCCTTCTCACTTTAACCCCCAGGAATCAACTGCCCAACTGCTTTCAAACTGTCCCCTCACTCAGAGTTCTTTGGGGGGGGGTCCCCTGGAATTCTGGGTGAGGCTTGACCCTGTATCTTGCAGGAATTCCACCCTGCTATTTTCCATGTTACAGTCATACAACTTGGAAGTGTCTAAGGACAGATTTGAATCCAGGACCCCCCATCTCCAGACCTGCTCTCAATCTACCTAGTCCCATAGCTGCCCCAATTTCTGGTTCTTGCTCCTATTTCTATATTGTGGGGCCAGAAAGAAAACATGTAATCTCCTTTCCATATGATAGCCCTAGGGATTATGTGAAATGTGGATTTTAAAATTAAAATACAAGACTCTAATTCTTGAGATCTCTTTATCATCTCTGATAATCTGATAAGGACAGTTTAGTTGATAAGGAAGCAAGGGACACTGAACATCTTTTAGCTCATGCTTCCAGCTCTGTCTCCAGGAGCATGGAGTTTATTATATATATTTCAAGACTCATTTCACACAAAAGAACCCCACCTGAAACTTTGCAGATGTGTAGAAGTTATAAATTATGTCATATCAAAACACAAAAGGTCTCATTGGCTTCAGAAAAGACCAAGGCCAAGGCTGAATTTTGACTGGGTTCTTATCAGAAAGCCAAGTCAGGGAATATTTTTCTTAGGGTTGAATTGCCCCTGCTAAGGTTTCAGCCTTGGCTATACCAGGCAGCTGCATTCCTGGACAAAGGGGGAGAGTGTTAACCTTTTAAATGCTGGCCCGCTAGGAACCTAAAGCTCTTCAATAAGGCCACAATATTTTCAACAAGAAATCACAAGGATCACAAAAGGGGTCAAAAGAGGAGTCTCAGATTTTTATCTATTCTCTTATTGGCTTCCCACATGTTTCCCCCTTTTCTTTAAATTAAAATGATTTATTACACAGGAAAACTTTTAATAATGAAAGGACTCATCAATTAGTTATAATCATCAGCTATATCTGGATCTGATAGGATTTACAGATTAAACTCTTCATTTCTGATTCTCTACATCTAATTATTATATTTATTAAGATTCATTAAAACAAAAAACTAACTAAAAGGTACTAACCAGCCTGCTCCTAAGAACAAAAGAGAAAGAGAGAGGTGGAGCCTCAGAGAACTTATACAAACGTGACCACACAACGTGGTGGAGAGATTAAAAGGAATTTTAGAAAATACTTCTGGGGGATGAAATCGAAGGTTTCAAAATCTCCATTTATATATATATACCCCCTGTGATCCTTTGGGAGACCAGTCTCCCCAATGGATCATAAAAATATAATCAACTTATAAATTGTAATAATTTGTGGATAAAAGGAAAAAAGAAGAAAATCAATGATTGCTACATTGACAAAAGCCAGTTAGGGGGCAGTCCCTTTTGGCATAAAAGTGTACATTCAAAACAAATGTTTTCAACCCCCCATAGTTCAGATTCACATCCCAAAGTTCAGTCTGGAACTTCTGGTGCAACATGTGGTCTCTACAGGCATCTTCATGGCACCTTCTCTGAACAGATTCGTTTTCTGGATACTGAGAGGTAGCAAGTTTCTTATCCTAAAATTGCTCAAATTCAAAACAAAGTTCACAACAATAATATAATCCCCCAGAGGTGGATAATAACACAAGGATCACTCAGGGAGGCAAAGGCTGGGTTATAAGGTATATGAATCAATTTGCAAAAGAAATTAAAAATATCCAAAAATTCAAATAAAAGAGAAAAAATAACATGGATGAAATATAAAACATTAAAGTCTTATGCCTAAAAACAATCTAAGTAAAGGAAAAACAAAACTATAGCAGGCCCTCAAATCAGGACCCAATTAATGTGATTTAAGTAATTATGCACTTACCCAATCAGTAGCCAGGACTACAGAAGGTTTGCCACACTATGAAAGATAGAAAAGGGACTAGATCAGTGATGGGCAAAGTTTTTAAAGAGGGGGCCAAAGGAAAGGAAGTGCTCATCTGTCAGTCTGCTTCTAAGTCAACTCTTTCTAAGTTTCATTGTATTGTATCCTACTCATTGTATTCGTCAGATTAGGAATAATGTTCTGCAGCTGGATAGAACATTTCAGGGGGCTGCATCTGGCCTTCAGGCCATAGTTTGCCCATCACTGGACTAGATTATAGGAGCCAGGATGGCAGCCAAAGTGAGATGGGGATCAGGGAAGTCCAGTCTCTGACATATGCCAAAACAGCTGCAACCTTGAATCCCAAACAAGTTCAAGTCCTCATGTCTTGGCTCAAAATTACATCAATCCCACTGGGATTAGTTTCTTTGAACTTTGTGCTCTCTAGGCACTATGCAGGTTAGCTTTGTGTTTCTTTGGCACTGTGCAATGGCTCTTTTTGTTCCTTTTTCTGAAATCAGACAGAATTATTAAGCAAAGCCCCCAAATTTTTAATTAATCAATGGCTTTATTTCTATAGTATAAAGATTTGGGGTATGCAGTTTAATTAGAACAAATGTATTTTAAAACTTATATTACTGCAAAATTTAAAAAATGAATATTGTTTATATGTACTTCAAAGTATTCAAATACTATATTGCAAATATAAGGAAAAACAATAATAAAAAATGTTTTAAAAATCAAAAAATATATATATAGCTTACAATCAGTGACATACTGTGTCAGCCAAGGGGAGGTAGAATACTAAGGTTCCTCACCCAAAAAATGAGATCCATTTCCTTTTTTAAACTTTACCATGAATCATTATGCGAGTACAAATGATTTTTTACAAAATAGCAGATTTATAAAAACAAACCGGTAGTAGAGTAGATAATGCACATTCAAATAAATTAACACATTCCCAAAATTTACAATAGCGCAGTTATTGACAATAGTAAACAAACCCAATATTATATAGGATTCACATGAGTTTCTATAAAGCCTCTTGCTGTGTGATATTTTAAAACCTATGAAGTGATGGAAACTTGTTATAAATTTTACAGATGTAGCAAATCGTTCAACCTTGGCAACTGCTGATGAAAATCTTTTTGGGACATAAAACATCACCAAGAATTTAGATCCTTCTGGTGGAAGAGTAGAATAATCTGAAGAGTTAAAACTATTCAATCATCCAGAAGCCACTTGCTATCTGGGGTATGCTCCCTTTTGGGAGCCTTCCAGGGGTACCATGCCCTAGGAACACCTTCCCAACTCCTCTGGTATGAGACTGTTATGTCTCAGCCATTTCATTTTTATAAATGAGGAGGTGAGGATATATAATAATGCTGTTAACTTCAGCTACTAAATAGACCCTTTAAAAACAATTGAGATATGTAGCTCATTAAGTTCTCCAAAGGTTATGTAAGCAACATGTGACCTTGATAGCTGAAATGACAAATCCAGGATACATAACACTTATGGGCTTTTTTTACAATGATATGTCGTTCACTAAAATCATAGGGAAACAGTACACATACAAAATCATATAACAGAAAAGCTATTGATTAGATTAATACAGAGAAACTTAAAAAAATTAAACCTTAAAGAAATCAGCAAAAACAACGATATAAGCAAATGGCAAGGTATAGGCAGAGTAGTCAAAAACCTTTTCACCAATCCAAATAGACTTGTTTACTATCTTGAGGGGAGAAGCTAAAACTTCCAGATCTCTTTTAAGGTTCTTTCCCCTCCCCCATATAAATCAACCATTCATATTTCGTTTATCACCCATCTGAAGTTTTTCATATACCCACTGGGCAAAATTTCCACTCTGCATGTTGAGAGCACTTAAGATTTTCAAAACTTTGACAAAATATTTCAGGTTGGTCTGTTACAGTTTAAGCAGCATAGCTTGCTGCATATTTTGAGAAGTAGGTAGGATGGTAAATAGCCAGTGAAAGCAGGCTCATGGGCTGGAAGCTGGGCTGTACAGCTCAGGCTGAATCAGCAACAAGAGCAGTGGCAGCAGGAGGAGCACAGGCAGAGGGCAGAGCAGCAGTGGCTGCAATGGCGCAAAAGCAGGCAGGCTGGGTGGCCAGCAAAAAACTTAACTTAACTTAACTGAAAATCTCTCTTAAAAATATTTGGGGGGCAGCTGGGTAGCTCAGTGGATTGAGAGTCAGGCCTAGAGATGGGAGATCCTGGGTTCAAATATGACCTCAGACACTTCCCAGCTGTGTGACCCTGGGCAAGTCACTTGACCCCCATTGCCTACTCTTAACACTCTTCTGCCTTGGAGCCAATACACAATATCGACTCCAAGACAGAAGGTAAGGGTTTAAAAAATATATATATTTGAGAATTCTATCCCGTTGTGGTTAGCCAAAATGTGCAAAATGTGGATTTTAAAATTAATATACAAGGCTCTAATTATTATATTTAATAAGATTCATTAAAACAAAAAACTAACTAAAAGGTACTAACCAGCCTGCTCCCAAGAGCAAAAGAGAAAGAGTAGAGGCAGAGCTTCAGAATTTATACAAACATGACCACACAACATGCACAACATGGTGGAGAGATTAAAAGGAATTTTGGGAAATACTTCTGGGAGATGAAGTCCAAGGGTTCAAAATCTCCATTTATACAGAAATTAATATAAAATATGGCCTCTTAGCCACACGTTGGCATTAAGTGAGAACCCCAGCAAGTCATGGGTCTAATAAGATGCTGGCATGGGTAGCTGAAGACCGGACTTCTGGAAGGGGCTGGTGGAAGTCCCCGTGTGATGAGTGATGTATCCAGAAGTCAGGACCAAAGGACCTGGACTGAAGTTAAGCCTGGCCAATCAGAGATGGGGGGAAGAGTACTGTCATTGGCCTTATAAGAAAGGGGATGAGCTGTTGCCTTGCTCTCTTTCCCTTTGAACTCTCTCCCTGTCTAAATATGCAACTCGCTCCCTTCTCTGGGAGCATTTAACACTCTGCTCGAACCTCTGGGAGCTGGTTGGCATGACTTGGAGACTTTCTTCAGTTACGGCAGCCTAGTGATCTTTCTCTAACTTTTACTAATAAGTAATTAAAAATTAACAGGCAGTCTCCAAGGAATTGTAATCATTATAGGATCATTACAGGATCAGAGATTTAGAGATGAAAGGAATGTTCAAGATAATTTAGATCATTCACTTTTCATATGAAAAGCTGAACCCCAGAAAAGTTAAGTGACCTGCTTCAAATCATGCAGCTAGGAAATGTCAGAGTCAGCATTAGAACCCAGGTCTTGTGACCCCCAATCCAGCACTCTTTCTAATGGTCCATGATTTGTGTGTATATTATGTTGTAGAAAGAAGACTGGATGGAGTTGGAAGATCTGGGTGTCTAGGTCCTGCTATTTACTTGTAGGACCTTGGACAAGTTACTGAATCGCTTTGGGCCTTAGTTTCCTTATCAATAAAATGGATATATGATCTTCCCCAGGAGGTTGTTTTGAGGAATGATAGTAGAAATCCATTGATGAGTTCCTCCTACAATTCCATTTGAAGAAGGGCTGTGGCCAGCCTTCCTTCATTCCCCTCCCAGATCTGCTTCTGGCTATGTGATATATATGATAGAATCATTGAATGCCAGAAATAAAAGGGACCGCGGTGATCACATAGTCCCAGCTCATGCACTTTACTAACAAGAAAACTGGAACCCAAACAAGGGAAGTGACTTGCCCCAAATCCTCTAGCTGGTTAAGTCCCAGATCTTGGTCTCTACTAGCTCCAGATCTATCGTGCACTGCCTTGCAGGGGCTACCCCTTGTCATGATATGGAACCTTTTTAGCAAAACTTGCCCCATAAGCCATGGAAAAACAACTTCTTTCATCTGAACTCCCACTTGGTACCTGGCCTGACCCAGGCTCTGACTCTGTCTCACTGTTACTCAGCTTTTGGTTTCTGCCTCTCCGGCTCTCCTTTCGTTTTCAATCGACTCATCCTGATTTGACTGCCTTCGACATGAGTCCCCTTGGCTTCTCGGGGGCCGTGGTGCAGTTATAGGACCCAGAGACGCCTTCCGAGAAACTCCAGCCCTGAGAGATGTCATCTCATAGAACAAACCCTCTCCAACTCCCCGGTGGAGGTGGGAGGGCAGAGAAGGAGCCCAAAGGGGGAGGCTACACAGAGCTTCAGCTTCTCATGTACTCATTAAGGGGCTTGCCCAGATCTCCCAACATGAATCCCAGCCCTGAGTCAACAGGCAGAAGGGTAGTCAGTGTTATACCTAGATTCACAGGCTTTCAGCAAGCCCTTTCCTCTTCGGCGGGGGACTCAGTTTCCTTGTTTTTAAGATGACAGAGTTGGGCTAAATGAGGGATTCTTAAGCTTATTTTAAGACATGAATCTTTTTGGCAGTCTGAGACAGATGAACCCCTTTTCAGAATAAAGTTTATTACTTCATTCATAATTGGAGAAAATGCTTAATTTCAACTGGAGGTGGGTTTAAAAGGAAAAAAAAAGCAAAATATTTTTGTTAGATGGCACAGTGGATAGAGTACCAGGCCTGGAGATAGGAGGTTCTGGGTTCAAATGTGACCTCAGACACTTCCTAGCTGTGTAACCCTGGGCAAGTCACTTAACCCAGCTTGCCTAGCCCTTGCCTTTCTGTATTGGGGGGGGGGTCCCTGGATCCCAGGTTAGGAATCCCTGAGCTAGATGCTCTTGAAGATCCCTTCCAGCTCTGATATTCTGTACTCTATATTCTAAGATTCCCTTCCAGGTCTAACCTTCTCTGATAATTTATAGGTGGATTATCAGTGTGTGAGGAGGATATAAAGATACCTTAGTGGCAGCATGGTGCCTCGGAAAAGTCTACTTGGTTTGGAATCAGAATCCCAGCTCTCCTACCTACTAGCTATGTGACCTTGGCCAACTAGCTCAACCTCTCTTGGAGGTACATTTTTTCCTCTGTAACAAATGAGGGACAGTGAGGGGCCAGTGGGTTGAGAGCCAGTTCTGGAGTCAGGAGGACCTGGGTTCAAATTTGGCTTGAGACACTTCCTAGCTGGACTTGACCTTGAACAAGTCACTTAACTCATTGCCTAGCCCTTGCTTTTTCTGTCTTTTAGTTGTTACTGAAACAGAAAATAAGAGTTAAAAAAAACAAACCCAACAGATAAGGACTTTGGACCTTTAAGGTACCTTCCAACTCAAAATCTCTCATCCCACAGGGAGCAGTCTAAATAGTAGAAAGAACACTAGAAAGGAAGTCAGGAAGCCAGAGCCTGTAAAGACTGTCACTAATGAGCTGAATGACCTTGGGCAAATCCCTTCCTTTCTCTGGGCCCCAGCTTCTTCCTCTGAAAAGTGAAAGTGTTGAACCAGATGACTGCTAAAGTCTCTTATTATCCTAAGATTAATTGAACTGGCAAGAGCCAATCATCTCATCCAATAGTCTCATTTTATAACACATCAGTGGCAGGGGCAGAACTAAAACATGGGACTTCTAATTCTTGGTTCAAGGCTCTTTTTGCCATACCAGCTACCTACAAAAGAGATATTAATTTAATTTAATTTATTTAATTTAATTAATTTAAATATTTCCATCAAATCCCATAATGGTCTTTGATTATCCACTATGTGGCTAACTTTATGCTCAGCTCTACTACTATAGGAGAAGATGAGAGGAGAAGGCACTGCCCTTGAGGCAATGGCATGTTATAGTGGAAGAGCAATAGACTTGGAAGGAGAAGCTCTGGGTTGGATGGAATTCCATCTCTGCCACCATCTTAGCTTCTCCTTCCAAAAGTGAGGGATTAAGAAAGAGGTGTTGCTCAAGAACTCTCAAAATGGCAAATGCTACAAATCAGAGCTTGCGTTATTATTTTGTTGATTGGGGGAACCTATGGCATATATGCCAGAGTGTGCCAGAGAGGGCTGCTCCCTTTCCCCTCTCAACTCATGCCTGAGGACATTTCTCACATGACCTTCCCCTCTGCTCAGCAGCCCAATGGGAGCACTTCCTCCCTCCTCTGTCTGGGGTGAAGTGGGGAAAAGGGGGCTCACATGGGGCGTGAGGTTTGCAATTTGGGCACTTGGTCTCTAAGGTCTCTATAAGGTTTGCCATCACTGGTCTAGACTTAAGAAGGTGATGGAGTAAATTTTAATAATATAGATTAAGCTTAAAAGCTTGCTATGAGTTTTTGGAGAACTGATAATTAAATATTTATCAACACATGCCTGAGTGATGGCCTGGTTGGTACTTTAGAGGACAGGATTGATGAACTTGTTAAGTGATATTTGCTCCAAGGATAACTACTTGCTTCTTCCCACAGGGCTCATCCCTGGATGTGTGGGAAAGGGGTAAGTGATTTTTTAACCCTACGGAACTAGAAGCCTTCAGGGAATTACAATAGAGTAGCTGACAAATCATAGCATGAATCAGAGCTGGAAGGTGCCTTAGAGATAGTTTAGCCCAGGAATCTGAGCTTTGGAAAACTAAAGGGTGATATCATGGTGTCATATCATGCCTGGTACATTTGAAGTTGGAAACCCCAAGTTTAGCTCTACTACACGTGAGGAAATCATTCTTTCTCCCTGGATCTGTGGTTCCTCATACGTAAACTGAGAGACTTGGACTAAATGACTCGTCAGTTCAGTAAGCAAATCAACTGGACCATCATTTCTGGAAATGCTATCAATGGACTCTCCTATGGAGTCACTCACCATCCCTGGGACTTCCCACTGCCCGCATTACTCTATGTGAATTGTCTTTCCCTATTCCAATCTAAGCTGTGTTGTACACAGTAACAGCAATAATGACTGATGATCAACTGTGAATGATTTAATTATTATCAGCCATGCAAGGATTGAAGACAGCTCCAAGGGACTCTTAATGAAAAATGCTAGGCTAATATAAATATTATCCAAATCAAATTGTTTACCATCTCTGGGAGAGGGGAGGGAAGAGGGACAGAGACAATTTGGACCTTACAACTTCAGAAAGCATATGTGGAAATTTGTTTTTACATGGGAAAATAAAATATATTTGAAAAATAATAATAATGAAAAATACTAGGGGCAGTCAGGTGGCTCAACAGATAGAGGAGCCAGACCTAGAGATGGGAGGACCTAGGTTCAAATCTGGTCTGAGAAACTTCCTATTTGTTTGACCCTGGGCAAGTCACTTAACCTCAACTGCTTAGGTCTTATTGCTCTTCTGCCTTAAAACTAATATTTAGTATCAATTCTAAGACAGAAGGTAAGGGTTTAAAATAATTGTATCTATATGTAATAAGGAAAAAACATTATTTTTAAAACTGAATATAAACTTCTCTAGGGAAAGACTCTTGCTTTTCTGTTTATATCCAAAATGCCTGGAACAGTGCCTGACAATTGGTAAATGTTAAATAAGTACTTTTTCATTCATTCTTCATTTATTCAAACATTTATTCATTCATCATTCAAGGCCATTTCCAGTCTGGTATTTTGTGAAAGTTCTACATAATAAAGTTGGACAGAGGCAGACATAGTACTAGAGTCCATCAGTTAATACACCTAGTATGTGCCAGGCACTATGCTAAACCCAAATCTCTTGAGCCCGTGTCATCAGGTCATAATTTAGTGTTTTCTAAAACTTGGAGAAAGGAAATTATTTGCTCAAGGTCATAAATCTGGCAAGATCTAGAAGTAGGATTTGAACCCGTGATTGCAAGTCTTCCAACTATAGCCCCTGGATCCTTCCTTATATATAAAAGCATGATTATAAGCCACACTTGGGTTTTATACATGATGTATTTTTTGGTAAAGTGTAATCAGTATTCAGATCAATCCAAAAGCATTGGTAGGCTGTAGTGGTTCATACCTTTCAGGAGTCCCAGGGACTGGCAGGTCCACCTACTTTAAGAAATACTGGCATTAACTTAGGATATATGGTCTGACTCCAGAGCTGGGATAAAGGATGCTTGTATGAACGGACCCAGGAAGCTTCTCTGCCTGACCTTTTACAAAGTTTCTAGTTTCTCCCCCTTGTTCTGTGGTATAGTGGGATTCCACCCTGCCTTCCCCATCTCTCTGTCTTAGTGTATGTCAGTGTCTCTGAAGAAGGGCTCAACCATCTCCACCAACAAACACTCACAGAGTAGGCAAGACAATCTGGCTAAAACTGTAGGGTGCCTTGAGAGAGAGATAGGAGGCAAAAGAAAGTAGCATGTGCCAGGCAAGTGAAACTGTCACTGCTGCCTTGGCCATCATCTCTCCTTAGACTCTGATGGGAACAGCCTAGAACCCCGAATCCAAGAATCTGGGTAATGGTATAGCATCCAGCCCAACGCCCTCTGCCATCATTCTGGAAAGCAACCCCTATGGGGATGGAGCCTGGCAGTTGCTCCTCAAGAGCTATAGTCAAATTTTTGAAATCTGGAACAGAAAGTTCTTGTTTACCAAAGTCCTTGGCACTATCAAATGATTTGACATCAGAAATCAATATGATTTTATCGGGGAAATGACATTAAACAAGAAGCATTACCATCTGCTTTACCTCTGTACCTTAAGGACCGTGGAGCCTTTCTATTTGAGTTGCAGTGAAACTTTCCATCTGTGCGGCTTCCCTTTAAAATGTGAGCTCCGTGAGAGCAGAACCAGGAGAACCTTATACACAGAGATAGATACACTGTGGTAAAATTGAATGTAATGAACTTCTCTACTAGCAGCAATGCAGTGACCCAGGACAATTCTGAGGGATTTATGGGAAAGACGCCACCCACATTCAGAGGAAGAACTGTGGGAGTAGAAACACAGAATAAAAACAGCTGCTTGATCACATGGGTTGATGCGGATATGATTGGGGATGTAGACTGTAAACGATCACACTGGTGCAAATATCAATAATATGGAAATAGGTCTTGATCAATGACGCATGTAAAACCCAGTGGAATTGTGCGTCGGCTATGAGAGGGGGTGGAGAGAAGAGAAGGATAGAACATGAATCCTGTAACCATGGAAAAAATGCTCTTAATTAATTAATTAGTCCAAATGTCAAGGCAGAAAAAACAAAGAAATAAACAAATAAATGAAATGTGAGCTCCTTGAGAGTAAAGACCACCTTACTTTGTTACCTACAGCCCCAACACTTAGCTTTGCAGATAATGTAGGTGCTTAAAAAAATGCTCTTTCTGTGCGTCCCTGACATGCCAAAAGAGTAATAAACTCATAAATCTCTTCTTGTTCTCTCTACACTTTCCCCTTGGTGGGTTGTCCATTCTGGTGACTTCAATCATCATGTCTATGTGGATGGTTCCTTAATCTCTATCCAGCCCTTCTCTCTTCCCCGGAGCTCCCATCTTGAATCTCAATTACCTACTGGAGGGTATTACCTCTGGCTCCATCTCTCTAAAATTGAACTCATCATCTTTTCCCCAAACCTGGTCCTCCATCAAAGTCTCTATTTCTGTCGTGGACAACACAGTTGATGTCAACAACTCTCGTTCACCCAGGCTTGAAACCTCAGCTTCATCTTTGTCTCTTTCTTCTCCCTTCCTCCCAACTATCCAGCTATTAGACAAGTCCTGTCAATTCTACCTCAGCAATAGCTTTCTCATCCATTTCTTCCTTTCCATTCCCATTCAGGTCCTAATCTCTCTCTCCTCTTTGAGACCACTGTAATAGCCTAATTAGTTTTCTCCTTCTAGTCCCTCTCCAATCCTTTTATAAATCCATTTACATAATCTTCCTAATATATGCTCAAATCATCTCTTTCTTCTGCTCAAAGCCTTCAGCTGCTCACCGTTGCCTCCCAAATAAGAAATAAATTCCTAACCCTGGCATTCAAAGCCCTCCATATCTTGCTCTACCTCTACATTCAGCTTCATAGTTTGCGTATATGCTTGCCGGTTCTTTCTCCTCCCTTTTGATCAGGCCCAATCCAATCTCAATGCCACTGCTTACTCCATCCTCGATGGCTAGGATGGACTCTCTCCCTTTGCTATCCATTGGCATGATTTCCTTTTTTTAGGGGTCCAACTCAGCCATCATCTCCTCCATAAAATCTTCTCAGACCTCTCCTCTATGAGGTGAAAGTACTCTCTTCCTCCTCCTTCAATTTCTCCTAATTATTTGTTTGGACTTTACATTTGTGAATATTTTTTCCTCACTCATTTGTATACTTGGTTGGCTGCTTCTCCCATCAGATTGTAAATTCCTTGAGAGCAGGGATTATAATAGGTTTTTCTTTCTTTGCATACCTTGTGAAATGTGGCACTTAAAGGTGTTAAATTTGATGTGGGCTGAAATGTCCCACAAACCCTGCTAAGGAACTGTAAATGATCAAAAGAACATGGAAACAATAACCAGTTGGTGAGTAAGGGGCCACCTTTCAGCTAAGACATATGGGCTGTTTAGATTTACAGTCATGAGAAAACTCCTTATGTCACGTAACCTAGCAAAGTTCAGACTCCCAGGCACACAGGACTTGGTTCAAACAATGCTCAGTTTCCACCCTCACTGCCTTCCTTAAAGTCTTCCAAGAAAAGAGCAAAATTAGCCCCAAAAAAGTTATCCGAGGGTGTTTAACACATCATTAGCACCCCCTTCACATTACCCTATGCTCCCCTGTACCCCACAATGGGAAAGCAGAGTGAATCATGGGTAAAGCCACACAGACCAAAGTGGACCATGGATAAAGTGACATCAGTTTCCTGGAAACAACAGGGCAACAACCAACCTAAACAAATGACCCCTTCCTTAGTAACTAATCAAAATAAAACGCATTCCTAAAAACCCCTTCCTTTACCTCTTTACCTTACCCCACCCTCCTTCCCTTCCCTTCCTTCCTTCCCTTAATTACTTACTTGTTTCTTCTTTTTCTAGTTACTCTATTACTATATTCTCTCATAATGAAGCGTGGTTCCTCAGCATGAAGTCAGTCTGAGCTGATGGTTCTTTGGACGAGACCCTAATTCCACCTTCCTGAGATCAGAAATGAATTTAATCTTACCACTGGAAGTGACCACAGAAGGGATCCAGCCCAAACTTTTACCCACTGTAGGAATCTCCTCTTCCCTGTCCTCAACAATTGGCCATCCGACTCCTGCTTCCACTCTTCGAGGCACAGGGAACTCACTAACCTCTAAGGAAGGAAATCAACTCTCCCTTTTTTGGATAGTTTAAGTTGTTCCAGAATTTTTCCTTGAATCAAACTAAAACCTGCTTCTCCACAAAATTCCTCCATAGCTCCTAATTTTGCTTTCTGAGGCCAAGTGGAGAAAATCTAATCTCTCTTTCCTCTGAAAGCCCTTCAGATATTTGAAGACATCTATTGTGTGTCTACTAAGTCTTCTTGAGATTCTTTAAGTGATCCCTGTCTGAAATAATTCCCAGTCTTTTATTTTTTTTAAAAAAATTGTTAAGGGTTTTTTAAGGGTTAAATTTATTAAAGGTTATTATTATTAATGTTATTAATAATATTATTATGTATAATGATATAATAATGATTAATATTATTAAGTGCCCAAGATCACACAGCTAGGA
Organism: Gracilinanus agilis; assembly: GCF_016433145.1. NCBI lineage: Eukaryota > Metazoa > Chordata > Mammalia > Didelphimorphia > Didelphidae > Gracilinanus > Gracilinanus agilis. The sequence continues at coordinate 220,544,672 of NC_058135.1, read as the reverse complement.
AGTGTATGAGACCAGATTTGAACCCAGGCCTGGCTCTCTCTCCACAGATTCACTTAGCTGTCCTGTAAACACAAGTTTTTAAGTGGATATTAAATTTAACAAGAAAATAACAAAATTGCCCTCTTGGTCTTTCCAATTGAATTTTTTTTGCTTCTATGCATTTTTAATGCTTTATGGATGCTCTTTTTTTTTACATCTTTATCACAAACCACTAACTCCCTCCTCTAAATAGAACCCTCTTCTCTCTAACAGATAAGCATAATCAAGCAAAACAAATCAAGACAATGAGCATGTGAGGAACTGTATGTCTCATTCTGCCCCTCTAGTCCACCACCTCTCTGCCAAGAGGCAAGAAGCAAGTTTCATGGTCAGTCTTCTAAAGTCATGATCCAATGAGTAAATATATTCAAAGATTTTTGCAAACCTTAGAGCATGATTTAAAGATTAGCTCTTCTAATTGGTCCCTGCAGTAAGTGGACTTCTGAAGTCTTTTAGCCAGTTGAGTCAATAAACATTCATTAAATACCAACAATGTGCCAGACAGGCACTGTGCTGTGTGCTGGGGAAAGAGAGAGAGAGAGAGAGAGAGAGAGAGAGAGAGAGAGAGAGAGAGAGAGAGAGAAGAGAGTTCTTGCTCCTAAGGAGTAAGGAGTAAGCTGTCTAATTAGGGAGATAATGTGCAAACTATTATATACAGAATAAATAGGAAATAATTAACAAAAAGAAGGTCCTGAAATTAAGAGAGGCTGAGGAAGGTCTTCTATTTCCCTTGAAATGATTATGTTGACATGTAAATTATTCTCTTGGTTCTGCACATTTCACTCTGTACTGGTTTATATAAATATTCCCCAAATTTGGAGGCAGTAAGGTGGCTCAATGGATTGAGAGGCAGATCTAGAGAGAGAAGGTCCTGTGTTCAAATCTGACCACAGTGCCCCTGGGTAAGTCACTTAACTCCCATTGCCTAACCCTTATACCACTCTTCTGCCTTGGAACTGTTAACCAGTATAGATTCTAAGACATGGAAGGCAAGGGTTTAAAGAAATATTCTCAAGCATATTTGAATACTGCATTTTTGCTGTTTCTTATAGCATAATAATAATCCATCATTTTCATATACCACAATTTGTTTAGCTATCCCGTAGTTGATGGACACAATCTTTGTTTCCCATTCTTGACTACAACCAAAGGAGCTGCTATAGCTAATTTTTGTACATAGGGGTCCTTTCCTTCTGTCCTTGATCCACTTTGATTTCTAGCTGTTTCACCATCTTGGTCCCCCTCCTCTGTAAACCTTTAATCTGTCAATGTGTCTCCTAAAATGTGACTCCCAGAGGGAACCTGTTCCCCAGACTTGATGGGATCAAGGCAAAAAACAGTGGAGTCTTTGCCTCCTCCCCCCCCCCCCCCGCCCCCAGTGTCTTGAGAGCTAGATCAGAGCCTAAAATCAAGTTAGCTTTTTTAGCCCTACTTCATGCTGTCGACCCATTAGTTTGTAGTACAGCAGAATGGAAAGGGCTTTTGAAATTCAAGCAAACCTTGAATTTCAACCTTTATTTTTTTAAAGGAACTATTTAGTTAAGTAGCAATGAGATAAAATGTAAATGAAAGCCTTTTGAAAAGTATAAATTACTAGTCTAATAGGAGTAGTAAAGAGTACTCTTATTACCTAGATAAATATAATATTTACATTATCTTTAAATATTGACAACTTTGCCTCCCTGCATCATTTAATTTCTTCAAAGACTAGGGAGACAGAGGAGAAGTAGGAGGTGTAAGAGAAGTAGCACAGGCCTGGGAACTCGAAAACCTGTGTCCTGTCCTTGACTGGCTCTGCGATTTTAAACAAACTAAGCAAATCTCTACACTTTCGTTTTGTTTCCTGTAAAATGAGGACACTTACCTAGCATGTCTCTAAGGTTCCTTCCTGCTCAGATATTTTATGGCCTGTGATAACCATTTTATATTCTGAAGCCTTTCACAGCCCTCAATTTTTTTTAACCCTTACCTTACATCTTAGAATCAGTACTGCGGATTGGTTTTAAGGCAGAAGAGTGGTAAGGGCTGGATACTGGGGGTTAAGTGACTTGCCCAGGATCACACAGCTGGGAAGTGTCTGAAGACAGATTTGAACCTAGGAGCTTCCATTTCTGGAGCTGGCTCTCAATCCACTGAGCCACCCAGCTGCTCCCAGCCCTCAATCTTTTGAGCCCTTCTAATCCCTTGAATTCTGGTGCTCTGAAGAAATTCTCTTACTGGCCCAATGTGGTCTTCTGGTTCCCCAGAAAAGAAATAGCCACCCCACCTCTGTTGTTAAACCTAAAGATGGGATGGGGCAGCTCCTCCACTACTTCTTTCTCCACTCCTAAGAACAGAAGAAATAGAACATTGAGGGTTGTAGACATCCTTTTGTTAAATTTCACCTTGTTCTATTGAGCCCATCATGCCACTCTGAGCAGATCTTTAGGGACTCTAATTCTCTTAACTCCAAATCCACAGAAAATTTTGTGAACATGAAGCTGTTATTTCTAGATGTGTCTAGAGACAGCCAGAGAATGATTGACTGGCTCTCCCTGGGAAAGACTATTTCCTCGAATATGGGGAAATTCTCAGAAATGAATGAGCTTCAATGCAAGAAAGAAACTAGGTTAGACCTTATCCCTAGTCACCTTTTCCGAGAAATCTTCCCTGATCTTTCCCAGGGAAATGATTCTTCTCAAACATCCTTAGAACATCTCTTCTGAATCTCTCATTTGCTCTAGTCCTATTCTACTTTGAGTTCTAATTGTCTTTATACATCTTGTATTCTTTTTAGTAGATTTTAAGCTCCCTGAGGGCAAAGATTGTGTAACAGTTTTTTTAATCTTTGTGTGTCCATCATACAGAGCTTTGTCCTCATTAGATATTTAATAAATGTTTGTAACATTGAATTTACATTATTTAAATCCAAATTGGCCATTTGAGATTATTTACTTTAAGGTATAAAATAATAACGGCTCACGGATTTTAGAGATATCTTCATTTAATTGATTTATTCATAACAGATCTCCTAGCTAAGTAGTACAAATTTTGTTGCCCCCCATTTTATAGATGACAAGAGTGTGGCTTCAGTGAGAAGCAATTTTTGCTGTTGTTCATTCGTTTCCAGTTGTGTCCAACTCTGTATGATCCCATTTAAGATTTTCTTGACAAAGATACTGGAGTGGTTTGCCATTTTCTTCTCCAGATCATTTTCCAGATGAGGAAAGTGAGGCAAACAGGGTTAAGTGACTTGCCCAGAGTCACACAGCTAGTAAATGTCTGAGACTGGATTTGAACTCAGGTATCTAAAGTACCACTGTGAGAAGTAAAGAGACTTAATAATGATTATGCACTTTGGAGGTTCTGGAGGTGGAATTTTAACCCAGATCTCACTGAAAATTCAGTGCATTTTTCCATGCTATGTTTTCAGGAAATGTAGTTACCCCGGGAAGTGAGATCTTGAGGCAAGAGGGCCAACTTGTCCCTAAAAAACTGGAGAGCATAAGGCAATGCTAGATTGCCAAGGGCTGGGTTGATCAGGGAATCCATTGGCCACAGCTATTAGCTGATCCCCCTTCTCTCACCCCAGAAGCTTCCCAGAGGCTCTTTCCCCGCGGGAAGAGGGAAGAGAAAAAGGGGTGCTTTCCCAAGAGGAAGCTGCTCACTCAGGAAGTTGTAGGAGGGAAAAAAAACTGAAGACCCAATGAGGAAAGCCTACTTGTCCTCTCTTCTCTCTTCCTCCCCAACTGCTTTTGGATCTCTGACTGGGCGGAGACTGGCCTTCTGGGGTGACCACCACTGTGAATCTATAGTGCCATTTATCTGTAAAAGGAAGAGAGCATTTGACTTCCCAAACCCAAGCTGAAAAAGTTTATTTTAGTCATCACTAACCTCTCATCCCAGTCCCTGATGTCCATTGCCATTCTCAAGTTTAAGCTTCCTCCTAGCTCTAACATTCCATATTCTGTGTTCTAATATTTAAAAAACTAGTATTTTCTGTGCTGGAGAAAACTTGACAAGAACAAGCTGCATTCAATTTGCTCTCAAATCTTCTTCTTAAGACAAAGTCAGAGGCAGCTAGGCAGCAAAGTGGATAGAGCACCCTGCTTGGCATTGGGAGGACCCAGGTTCAAATCTAGCTTCAGACACTTCCTAGTTCTTTGACACTGCAAATCACTTAACCCCAGTTGCCAAGCCCTTGCCAGTCTTTTGTCTTAGAATTGATACTAAAATAGAAGATGAGGGTCAAAAAAATAAATAAATAAGGGCAAAGTCAGTGGAGGAGGCAGCTAAGCAAAGAACCTAGGACAGGAAATGAGAAGCTTAGCCAGGATGTGATCATCAGAACATCCATCTGAGAGCTGCCAATTTTAGCTACTTAGTCTTTCTTTCTAGCTGGGTTCTGAGCTCAGTTGGGTCTGCGCTGCTGGAGGTGCGTAAATGCTGATGCTGCCCTCTAAATGTCCAGGCTCCGTGTTGTAGGACATGATTCATGACCACCCTGACTCATTTCAAAATGTCTAGTTCATGGTTTCTATGGCCCTTCCATATTAAGTAATAAGGACATGTTCGTTTCTTAGAATTTCAAAACTGCAAGTGTCATCCTTCCTCATTCAGAGGAATGTCCGTGAATTAGCATTGCTGGCCAGAAAATATATACGTGCATCCATCCATCCATCTGGACACAGCTATACTGGACAGTGCTGGAGCCGGCTCCGGCTGGGGGGTGAGAACTCATTGTCAAAATTTCAATATGAGCATTTACTCCTCAGAAATCAGCAAATGCTACAAGTGAAGGACTAATTTATTGATTTGTTGATTGTCTTAAGAAAGTGATAAAGAAAGGTTAACCGTGGGGACAGCTAGGTGGATAAAGAGATGGGAGGTCCTGGGTTCAAATCTAGCCTCAGATACTTCCTGGCTGTGTGACACTTGACAAGTCACTTAACCTTAGTTGCCTAGCTTTTACCTCTCTTCTGCCTTGGAAGCCATACTTGGTCTCTATTCTAAGACAGAAGGTAAGAGTTTAAAAAATAAAGGTTAATCATATAAGGGTGTCTTAGGCACATTTCCCTCCTAGAGAGGGAAATTAACTGTTAAATAGTACATCTCTCTGGCTATATTCATAATGATAGCCTTTCTCCCCTCATTAGGTTCTTTGTTTATCGGAAAGTTTGTTATTCTCTTTCCCCTAGACTCTAGCTCTTAAATCCCTGCCTTTTCACTAGGTGTCCCCATAGCTGGACAGCTCTTCCTCCTTACCTCTACCTCTTGGCTTCACTAACTTCCTGCGAGTCAGCTCAAATCTTACCTTCTGCAAGAGACCTTTTTTCACTCAATGCTAGAGCCTTCTGTCTGGGACTGGCATGCACATAGTTGTTTACAAGTTGTCTCCCCCATTGAGATGGAAGTTCCTTAAGGACAGGAAGTGATCTTGCTTTTCTCTGTAGACCTAGTTCTTGGTACCATGTTGAGCACAAAGTAAGTGCTTACTAAATACTTGTTGGTTTGCTTAGTATTCCTATGTAGAATCCCAAGAGAAAAAATCCAATATATCTCCCTTCATCTTCACTCTAGTAAAATAGCCCAAAGCCATTCTCTTGGCTTTTGCCAAAAGGCAGATATTCCTGGGGAGATTCTTGTCCTTATTATTGGGCTAGTAGCTTGCGAGTGTTTTAACATCTTTTGCTTTTACTACCCAAACCAACCTAGCCATTCTCTCCTGCTTTCCTCGATTATAACATCACAGATGTGGCCATCTGGACCCAAATAACCCCACTGTGCATAGCATTGTAGCTACGACCCTCCGTAGTCTCCCTGGTAGTTAATCTTGAGCAGATCAGGAAACTTTCCAATCTCATACTCTCACTCTAATCCCCATCCACAAATGACTACTCTCCAAGATCTCAAAGCATTTGGAAATGGAGTTAATAGATAATACCTTGCTCCTCACCACTTTACATCCTGGGACCCCTGAAATGGGAAGAGCATCTCTAATTCTTACCAGAAGTGGAACCTTTCTTTGTATAAAGAAAGAAAGAAAGAAAGAAAGAAAGAAAGAAAGAAAGAAAGAAAGAAAGAAAGAAAGAAAGAAAACTTGGGAGCAGCTGCACCAATATCCCAATCTTGGGTGTTGACACAGCATCATCCTATTCTGGATGAAGACTTGGATGGTCTCAGCATCTCTCTCCCACCTCCAGCATTTTCTATAGAATATCCTTTACTAAATCTCTTTTGTACATAGAAGCCTTGTGTGTGGGTTTCTTCCTTTTTCTCTTTCCTATTATGGATATCGAGTTGTCAAATAATTACTCTTTGGGGAAGCATGGACCTCCAAATGAAGGAATTGAAATGAATAGGAGAAAGTAATTGAACCTTTGTCACTTTAAAGCTTGAACTAGGAGGACCTTCAATCCAATGGATGCAAGGAGTGATCCCAAGTTATTCTAGGGCAAAGCTCCAGGCTTAAGGGTCCTCACACAAGTGACAATTTCAGAGGGCAGCTGGCAGGGCTCAGGGGGTTCAGAGCCAGGAGTAGAAATGGGAGCTCCTGGGTTCAAATCTGGCCTCAAGCACTTCCTAGCTGCGTGACCCTGGGCAAGTCACTTAACCTCTATTATTTAGCCCTAACTGTTTTTCTGCCTTAGAACCAATACATGGTATTGATCCTAAGATGGAAGGTAAGGGTTTAAAAAAAGACCTTGACATCTCCGGTCATTAACTGCATTGATCCTGAAAGAGAAAACCTTTCATAAGAGATATTTAAGGTATAGTTTCAGGCCAGTGGGAAAATGTTTTGGGTAGAGAAGGCTGTTAAATAACCCTGAAGCCCAGTGTACTAGCAATCACATCTTCTGACCATAAACAGGTCCAGTCTGCTTTCACTTAAAACTTCTCCTTGAGATTTCCATGATATACAGACACTATTGCCTGAGGCTACTGTGATGTTCAAGGTTACAGATTCCTCTTGTGAATTTTTAATCTCTTACACAGGACTAAAGTGTAAAATTCTTCTTACAGTGCAGTTTCTTCATCTGTAAAATGGGGATGAGTGCCTGGTGTACTTACCCAACTTGGGTTGTTATCAAATTTAAATAGGATGATCCTTAAAGCCAGAGCTATAACTAGCAATTTCAGCACTTGCAAGCAGTATGAAACATGCCTTTCAAATCAATGCTTTAAAATGAATTCAGTGGCCGGGTGAGGGAGAAACCTTGAAACACCAGCATCCATCACTGGAGATCCTGAGACACAGAAAGGATGCTTCTGGGAGAACCTAGAAAGGAATTGGGGTAGATAGAGGCTGAGCTGGGGAGAAGTTCACCCGGGGGTCAGCTGGGGGGGGGGGAAGAATTTTAACAAATCATTCTTGCTAATATTGCACAATTCTAGAACTATTTCTACAGCTACTGAATTTGTCATCACTCTCTAAATTTGGGTACCCTGAGAAGAGTTCCATTCTTCATATACTAGTTACAGTTCTGCTTAGAGCACTAGAGAAATACAAGTGATCAATGGTGGCATCCCAAAGTCTTACAGGAAAAATCCCAACTGGGGCTAGAGGTAGACTTTACACAGTAGGTTTATTTCTGAAATGATGGCACCAAATGGCATTTTCCCACACTAGATCCTATTTTTTAATGTACGGGCAAAGCCTGTTATTTGAAGGGATCTGAGGGGGAAGGTAGATCCCTTTGCAAAGTGCAAAGCATTCTATTCCTCTCTGACCCTGATTCAGCTTTACCCAATCTAAATCTGTCAGTTGTGTAAATCTGGACTGTCAGATACTGGGTGTGCTTAAAGTGAGAGCCACCTAGAATGTATTTAGTGGGCTTCATCACCAGCTCCCCAAACCAAAAAGGAGCCATAGAAGAAAAAGAGGACAATAACACATCGTTATGATGCTGTTTCTCAGCCTTTATTTCATTTTACATTTTTAACAGCTCTGCATGATAGGTAAGTAAAGTATTGTTCCCATTACAGATGAAATGTGAAGTTACCTGTTCTAGGTCACACAACTAGTATATGACCTAAAACCTGAATAGACACTCAAATTCAAGTTTTGGTCTCCCACTCCTATGGTTTTAGGGACCTCAGTCTTCTCTAGGGTAAATATCGCCAGTTTCTTTAATCACAAGTTTTCTTGTTTGTTGTCCTCTGGACATACTTTAAATTGTACCTCCTAAAATGTGGTCTTAGTATTAAGAATATTCTCTAGATAGGTTCTCACCGGGGAAGAAGATTGAACAAGAGTATCCCTTCTTTCATTTTGGACATTATGCTTCTGTCGATATAGCCCATCTCCTTGGGTTTTAAAAAATTATTATTTATTATTAACTTTTAAACAAATTATTATTTTTATCTGATTCATATTGAATCAATCTGAGCTTGAGCTTGTGGTCACTTAAGAGGCCCAGATCTTTTTTCTGTGAATTGCTATCTACCTCGATCAACTTCAGTCTCAACTTGGCCATTTATTACTTGACTCCAAGTGTAAGAGTTTACATTCATCTGCCTGATGAACTAGGGATTATAGCAATCATTAGACCTAAGCTATGGAAAGAGAAGCAGGGGTATAAAGTGGAATCTGAATAAGAATGTAAGCTAGAGGATAGCCCAAATCATGAACCAGAGTTTTTCAAGATTTTCAAGACTAAGGGCTTAACTTGAGTAGCTGGGAATCTGGAGCAGAGGTTTCAAGCCAGAGCTGTCAGGAGCATCAGTGAGGTACCTAACTATCCGATGCAAGCCTACCCAAGGCTTCAGCCTAGGCTTCCACCCCTCCTCTCTCTCCCCCTCAGTATATATACCCTGCTCTGCTATGTCAGCTGGATCTAAGCCCACTTTTCTATGGCCCTTCCTGACTCAGCCAAGCTGGACCTCAGCCCATTATAGTCTTACTGGCTCAATTGAATTAGGAGGATACTTAGTCTGGGATAAGACTAGGAGCTGGAAACATAAGCATATGCCAAAAAAAAATCACTGAAACTTTGAAGAAATGGGTTAATCGAGATAAGTTGACAGTTTTCTAACTTTCTTTGTATCCTATCTCTTGATCTGGTATTGACGTCCCAGACTGAATTTCTGTTCCTGAAATCAGTTTTCTTTTTTCCATTTCAACCGATAATAAATTACTGGGGCAAGTCTCTTCTCTGGTCTCGGTTTCCTTTCATCCATAAAATGAGAGCATTAGACTAAAGAATGTTAAAGTTTCCATCCACTGATTGAGGATGACTTTCTCAAGGAGTTTAGCCATGAAGAGGAGGCACCAAGTCATCAGCCTCACTCCTCTTCCAGAGCTCTGACATTCTACATATGGCCTGGGCTTTAATTTAGACAGTGCCTTCTATGTGCCTGAGCTATGGAAAGAGAAGTAAGGGTATAAAGTGTTGGAATCCAACTAAGAGTGTAAGCTGGAGGGTGGGTCAGGGCAGGAACCAGAGGTCTGTAGGAATTCCAAGTCTAAAGGCTTAAGATTGACTTAAATAGTGGAGAGTCTCAAGCAGAGGTTTCTCATTCCAGGAAGCCTTGACATGTGCTAAGTATTCTTATCTAATCTGCTTTATTCATTGAATTTCTGTTTTTTAAGCATTGCCAACTAATTTTGATTATTAATATTTTGCAATAAAATTGCAACCTGGAAGTGGAAATTTAATCATTCTAGATTTTTCCTTAAAACAAACTTTATTATGGTTTTGTCAAAAAAACAAACAAACATGTGCTAAGTAAAACCTTGGCAGATGGGCTAAACCATGTGAAGGGTAACCAACAGGCCCTAAACCCATTAGTGAGTTAGGGGCCTCTCTATCCCAAACATGTGAAAACTCCCCAACCTCCACCCCAGGTGGATGAGAATAATTTGTTCCAAAAGCCATGAAAGTGACTGAAGCAGACACAGTGGAATGCTCAGAGCTTGGTCAGACACTAAAGACACCAAGAGGGGAAGCTAGTTTGTCATGAATGAAAGGCCAGTAAAAGAGATGGAGGAATGGTTGGACAGGCAGGACAACCAGGAGGAATAGTACCATCAAAGCCTAGCAAGAAAAGAATATCCAGGACGAGAAGGTGATCAACAATGTCAAAGAATACAGGGAGAGTAAGGAGAATGGGATGTATGAAAAGAAACTCCTATAGGGCCATTAAGAGGTCAGCAATAACTGTGGAGTGGACAGTTCCCGCTGAATCATGAAGTCAGAAGCCATATTGCAGAGAGTTTAAAAGAGATTGAAAGGAGAAGAGGAAGCATTGATTGAGGATGACTTTCTCAAGGAGTTTAGCCATGAAGAGGAAGCACCAAGTCATCAGCCTCACTCCTCTTCCAGAGCCATCCAAGTCCAATGGCAAGACAAAAGACTGGTGATAACCCAGGATACAGTGGATGACTGTAGCTTCTTTGATATCTGACCAAGATCTAAGCACTCCACAGTGCTCGCTTAAGTCACCTTTATGGTCCCACAACTCACCAGTGGGTTTGTGGTTGGTCTGGTTTAGCCTGTCTGCTGAGGCTTCTTAGAGCCACAAGAGAGTTCTTTCCTCCTTTGATGTCCATTTCTCAAGAATACTATATTCCAGGGGCAACTGGGTTGCTCAGTGGACAGACCACTGTGTAGGAATATAAGTAAGGGATAAAGGAAAAGTATGGATTGTCTTTAAGAGGAAAGGAGGGGAATTTGGATACAAGCCCTGGGGGACAAAGTCCTGGGTTCATATCTGATCTCAGAGACTTCCTAACTGTATGATCTTGGGCAAATCACTTAACCTCAATCTCCTAGCCCTTACCACTCTTCTGCCTTGGAACCAACACCCAGTAGTGATTTTAAGTCCAAAAGTAAGGGTTAAAAAAAATAAGAACACTATATTCCAGCCAAACTCTTCTGCTTGCTCCTCTCTGTCCATAACATCCCACTTCCTTCCTTGCATTTGAACAAGCTGTAGAAGTTGATCCCCATGCCTCGAATACCTAGAATTCCTTCCTTACCTCTTAGTGATTTCTTTTTGGGAATCCTAAATCCCTTCAAAGTTTAGGGCTACCTCCTTAAAAAGGTTCCATCTGTCCTAGTATCCTTTCGCCTCCACTCTCCATCACTGTGACTTGGCTCTAGATTGTTTATTTATTTATCTATAAACAGTCCCAGTATGATGTAAGATCCTTGAGGACCAGAAATGTCTCCCTTTTATATTTGTATCCCCAGCATATAACTCTATCTGGCACATAATAGGAGCCTGATGAATGTATATTAATTGACTGACTGACTGACTGTGGTCCCTTAAGTTCTAAAGCCTTTGAGTCCCATGTTCCCTTGCATCTGGACTCTTCCCCCCAAATCCTGACATTAAACTAGCTTGCCCTTTGGCTACATGGATTTGGATTCTGATTCTTAATCCCCAGGTGAGTGTGGACTTTGTTCCAAGGTTAAATTTCACCTTGATGGCCTCTAACCCATCTTGACCACTCAGTTCTATCACTCGTTGTCACTAGTACATCTGAGAACACAAGGCTAGGAAGGATGATAGCTTATTTCTGTCTCCCCATAGTGGTCACCCAAGGGTAGGCACAGAACAAGCACTGATGAGTAAGGATGAATTAACTGGCTGTCTCATCACTGCGGGAAAATTCCCAAACATAAATGGTCCATGAAAGTCCCACGGTAAAACCCATTCAGGACATACATACTATAATAAAAGGTCATAGGAAAGAATAGTCATACCTATAAAATGCAGAAGCATGAGGCAATGAAAGGAGGACTGGCTTAGTAGTTAGGAGACGTGGATTCAAATTCCAGGCTTTCAAATTCAAATTCAAATTCACATTCATCAGTTATGTGGTCTTGACCATTTCACGTCCCCTCTCTGGACTTCAATCTCTATGAGGATAATAATACTATTTTACTCACTGCCTCTCGGAGTTGTAGTAGGCAAAGAACTTTGTTGGTTTTTTAAAATAAAGATAACTAATTTTTACCTATTACATGTAATAACTAATTTCCACATAAATTCTCCAAAGTTATAAGATCCAAATTGTCTCCTTTCTTCCCTTTTCTTCCCCTTCCTGGAGCTGGCAAGCAATTAGATCTTGGTTATACTTATATTATTATGCAAAATATTTCCATATTGTTCATTTTTGTAAGAAAATAATCCTGTAAAACCAAGACCCCCAAATAAAAACCAAAATGAGATAATGTGAAAAATCATACGCTTCCATCTGTATTCCCACTCCAATAATTCTTTCTCTGGAGGTGGAGAGCATTCTTTGTCATAAGTCCCATGAGAAAGAATGCTCTCCACTTCTACAGAAAGAACTGTGGGAGTAGAAACCCAGAAGAAAACATACAATTTATCACTTGTTTGTATGGGTATGTGATTTGGGGTTTGGGCTTTAAAAGATTATTACAAAAATGAATAATATGGAAATTGGATTTGAGTGATAATATATGTATTACCCAATGGAATTGCTTGTCAGCTCTGGGAGATGGGAGGGAAGAAGAGAGGGAGACAAGAAGAATCATGTAGCCAAAGGAAAAAAATTCTAAAATCAAATTAAATTTAAAAATTAAAAAAAAATTGTCCTGGATCATTGTATAGGAAAAAACCTTTGTAAACATTAATGTGCCAGAGGCTCAGCAAATAGAGCCCTGGGCCTGGATTCAGGATGAACTGAGTTCTAATCTGACTTTTGATAATTATTAGCTGTGTAACCCTGTATGAGTCATGATTTGCCTCAGTGTCCTCATCTGCAAAATGGGGATGATAATAGCACCTACCTCCCTGGTTTGCGTTGAGGTCCAAATGAGAAAGATTGTAATGTATTTAGCACAGTGCCTGATATATAGACTAAGTCCTCTATAAATATTATATTAGATATAGAAATGAAAGTTAGCATTATTTTGGAGGTAGAGAATTTGAAGTATCCCGATGGGAAGAGGTTCTGTAAAGCCTTCAATGTTTCTTTACCAAGGTATCAAGGAAAGCAGTGAAGACCAACCTGAACCAAGAGACGTCTGGCAATATTAGTTGCCACTAAGTCTCTTCATGTGGCTTTAGGCAAGTCATTTTGATCCCTCCTGACCTGATTCCTCCTCTGTATAATGAAGAGTTGGATTAGACGATCCCAGGATAATACTCATTCTTTGTAACATGAAAGTCTTGGACTAATGGACTTCTCGGATCCCCTTCTGGGTCTATTCTTCTCCCCTGCCACTAAAGTCCTCTCAAATGCGGCATTGTTGACATGAGGATGACCCTGGGTTCTCAAAGTCCCACACCAGAGGGGTACAAGCCCTGCCATGACCCATCAAGGGAAGAGTTGCCAAGAGATGATTTTTGTTTTTATTTTTTGGCTGCTGTAATTCATAGAACAATCCCTTAAGATATGGAGAGGTGGCAACATGTGCCAATGGATGGAGTACTCACATGCATGGAACTGATCTTCTGACCTATGTGAAGAGAAAATTTGCAGATCCAAAGCTCTGTTTGGTCCACTATACTGTCCAAGTACTGCTAATAAAAATAATTTAAACATTTATTACCTCATCCATACAGGGGGTCCCCTACCAACAGATTATTGAAAGGATGAGATCATAGATACTTGCAACATCAAAATATTTTCCTTGAACCTAGTGTGGAGTTGAGCACTACAGTCATATACTGTAATTCAGAAGAATCAGGAGACTAAGAATAAAATCCTGTCCCTAAAAGACATCATACCCCAACCAGTAGCACCATCTACACAACCCTCCCCCCATTCCCAACTTTGCCCCCCTTCTAATGTCAGAAGAACCCTGAGCCCATTGCCAGCCACATTGGAAGATTGATTATGGCTCTAAGGCTGTCATCCTCACCCCTGGTAGAGTTTGGGAGGGAAACCTTGTTGTTTATCTCAGTATAGGAAACCTAGCAAGATCTGGCTTCTTTTATTCTGTTCTCTTTTTAGTTCTAAATTTAACAAGCATTTCTATATCCATTGTGGAACAGACGGAATGATTTATACATGAAACTGTGAATCTTGATTAAATAAGGCTTGAGTTTCTTTTAAAGTAAATAAAAGGGGGCAGCTGGGTAGCTCAGTGCATTGAGAGCCAGGCCTAGAGATGGGAGGTTCTGGGGTCGAATCTGGATCAGACACTTCCTAGCTATGTGATCCTGGGCAAGTCACTTAACCCCCATTGCCTAGCCGTTAGTATTCTTCTGCCTTGGAACCAATATACAATATTGATTCTAAGACAGAAGGTAAGGGTTAAAAAATGTGGAAATAAGAAACTTAACATGTAACTTTCAAAACTGTCCTGCTTGTCTGTAATTCCTTCTGGCTTTCTTTCTCTTCTCGTCTCATCTTTTTCTTTTTGAATCCTCATCTCCGCCTATTCTTCCTCCTCATTTCCCTTTGTTTCCTCCCTTCCAATTCTCCTGGACTCTTTTAAAATCAATCAGCCTGCAGAGTGAAAGAAGCAGAACCAGGAGAACTCAGGAGAGATTGATACACTTTAGTACAATAGAATGTAATGGACTTCTCTACTAGCAGCAACGTAAGGATCCAGAGCAAGGCTGAGGGTCTTATGAGAAAGAAAACTGGCCACATTCAGAGGAAGAACTGTGGGAGGAGAAACACAGAAGAAAAACAACTGTTTGATCACATGGGTCAATGGGGATATGACTGGGAATACTGACTCTAAACAATCACCCTAGTGCAAATATCAATAATATGGAAATATGTCTTGATTGATGCTACATGTAAAACCCAGTGGAATTGCGCATCAGCTACAGGGGTTGGGGGTTGGAGGGGAGGGAAAGAACATGAATCATGGAACCATGGAAAATATTCTAAATTAATTAATTAAAGAAAAATTTCTCAAAAAAAAATCAATCAGCCTTGGTTGAGATTCCTGGTTTTGAGCTGGTGTCCATTTCAGACATCTCTTTCCACCTCTGGACCCTATAGCTCCATGGCTGACCGATTTACACTCATCTCTTGACGCTTGCTTACCCACATCTCACTCTTGACCTTTCCCCCTTATAAAGAAGAGTCCCAGATTGGGATTCAGGAGACCTGGTTTGAGTCTTTGCTCTGTCACTAATTCTGCATGACCTTGGACAAGTGATTTCTTTTCTCCAGATTGTAGTTTCCCACTGCAGAGAGGTAGAGTAGAAAAAATGTTGAACTTCTTGGCTGATGAGGACATCTTGGCTGCAATTCCTTCACCCCCTCATCCTCAGATGGGAAAGGATTCATCAGTACCCTGAATTCCACTTAGTCACAGCCCTCAGTGAGGTTGGGACCATGGGAAAACACTAATAGTAACTTACATTACTCTACAGTTTAGAAAGGACTGATGTACAATGATCTAGTATGAGTGGCTTAGCTCTTCTCAACAATGCAATGACCTAAGACAATTCCAAAGGACTCATGACGAAAAATGCTATCCACCTCCAGATAAAGAACTGATGAAATCTAAATGTAGATTTTAAAAATATGAGTCTTCTTCCACAACATGACTAACATGGAAATGTGTTTTGCATGATTGCACATGTATAGCTTAGAACAAATTGCATACTTACCCTCCCAGAGAGGAGGAAGAAAAGGGAGGGAAAGAATTTGGAACTCAATATTTTGGAAAACAATTATTAAAAATTGTTATTACATATAATTAGAAAAATAAAATAAGCTATTTAAAAAATAAAATTAACAGCATGGGGAAGGAAGAGAGGGGTGGAGATACTGGGGGGAAACTCTATTAAATAAATTTTTTAAAATCTAATTTAATTTAAAAAAATTTTTAAAGACTAACACCATGTAACACCATGAGAAGGAGAATTTAATTACTGGCAGCTAGGTGGCCCAGACAGTAGAGTGTTGTTGGACTTGGGTTCAGGCAGACTTGAGTTCAAATCTAGCCTCAAACACTTATTAGTTATGTGACATTAGGCAAGTCATTTAATTGCTCTATGGTTCAGTTTCCCTCTCTGCAAAATGGGATAATAATAGAACCTAACTCATAGGATTAATGTGAAAATGAAATGAAATAATATTTGTCATTTTTGATCAATTGTGTCTAACTCTTCACGACTCCATTTGGGATTTTCTTGGCAAAGGTATTGGAGTGGTTTGCCATTTCCTTCTCTAGCTCATTTTACAGAGAAGGAAATTGAGGCAAACAGGGTTAGGCAACTTGCCCCAGATCTGTAAAATGAACTGTAAAAGGAAATGGCAGTATCTTTGCCAAGAAAACCCCAACTGGGGTCACAAATAGTTGGATTCAACTAAAAAAAAAGTCTAGAGGAATAGCGGATATCTAAGCTAGTTCTATTATCTTTTCATGGCTGGACAGATCGGCTCATTCTCTGTGAGGATCATGGTGGACTAGATTAAGAGTAAGGAAATGAGCAGCCAAGGAAGGATGTCAGAAACTTGCGATGTCTCTACTTTGGGAAATGGAGGCGGTAGAAGTCTCCCCTCCCATCTTCCTCAGGATTGTTCTGTGTGTACTTCTGGAGAAAGCAGTCCAGGGTCCATGTGGCCCGTCTACTTTCCTGTGAGAGTATGTGGCCCTTGTGGCTCTACATACATGTAAGCAGCAATGGCATATACTGCTGGTTGGGTCTGTGAGCCCAAGTTCTGGAGTCTTCACAGATGAGGTGAGCTCAGTCAACATCCATCCCTGGGGAAGACTGCTTAACAGGAATGTTTGAGTTATGATAAAAGGCCAGCAACTCCCCCTGTTGGATACTGGGTGACCCCAGGGCTCACACTTAGCCATGAGTCTATGGAGGAAGCTTTAATCAATCTCTTCAGAAGATGCTAAAACTTGGTCATTTGAGGAGCCTCGGACCCAAGCCTGGCTGCCTCTAATCTACACATGAACATACAGATGAGCAAATCCTGAAACTAGGAATCAAATTCAGGCCTTCTGACTCTACCTGATGTTAATCATCACAGTTCAAATACTTTAGGATTCCATGAGGCATCCTGGATAGCTGAATTTGGAACCTCAGAGGACCTGGGTTCAAATCTCTGGGTTTGAATAGTTTTACTCTTCCTAAGTATGGGGCCTGATGCAAGCTACTTTATTTGGGTCTCAGAATCCTTATCTGTAAAATAAGAATATTGATCTAGGCGATGCCCAAGTTCTCTTCCAGTTTGAAATCCTAGGATGCTATTATTCCAACAAATAAATTCTGTGCCTAATGAGCTGTATGATTTTGGCCAAGTTGATTACCTTTGTCAAAAAGCCAATAAATATTTATTAAGTGCCTTCTATGTGCCAGGCATGGTGCTAATTGCTAGGGATACTAAAAAAAGGGGAAGGGCAAAAGACAATAGGCAGAAGAAAGGCAGACAAGTGAGAAAAAGTTGCCCTAAAGGAGTTCACAATCTAAAGTAGTAGATAGCACACAAGCAAGATATATACAGACTAAGTAGGAAATAATCAGCAAAGGGAAGGCACCAGAACTAAAGAAGAATCAGGAATGTCTTCCTGTGGAAGGTGGAATTTTAGCTGAGACTTAAAGGAAGCCAGGAAAGCCAAGAGGTAGAAATAAAAAGGAAGCATGTTCCAGGCATGAGGGACAGTCTAAGAAAATGTCTAGTGTAGGGAAAGAAAATATTTTGTTTGAGGAAGAGGAAGGAGGTGATTATTACTGTATCAAAGAAGATGTAGGAAAATGCTATCCCTTCTATCTCTCTCCATGACACTAAGGTGCCATGGGGTGCATGGGACATTCAGGGAAGACTAGTACCTCTGGTGGAAGGGTTTGCTGAGTGCTTTGCAGGGCTCCTTTCCTCCTTTTGTGTCCATTTGTTCTCACCTGTGGCTCCAAGAAGCTGTAGCATACGCAGTGGCCACACCCTGGTAAACCATCTCAGAAGGTGGACTAAACCATATTGAAGGTAATCAACAGGTCTCAAACTCATCAGTGAGTTAGTGAAGTGTCTGCCAAAGGCAAGTGAAGACTTTCCCTGTGAAAGAGGCAGTTTGAGAACATTTTGTTCTAATGGCCATGAAGGCCATTAGATCTTAGCAAAGAAGCCAAGGTTTTCCATTGCATCACAAACCATTGCCAGGCATCCTAACTCTTGTATTGCCATTGGACTTGAAGATAACTTAGGGAGAGAGACTGAGACACAATTTTGCACAACTCTGCCTCACTTAAGTCCAATTTAAATACAAGTCAAAAGATATTGTGAGTGACATCATTTTGGTTCTCTTTGAGTATGAAAGACAACTACTATGGTCCCATAATAATCCCTATTTTCTTAGGCAGACCAAAGTTCAAGGGAAGCATGGGTTACGGGTATCATTTGATCATATTAAATAGGATCCAGCCTCTGTGTGAATACCTCTAGTAATGGGGAGCCCATAATCTCTCGAAGGGGCCCAACCAATTGTGAGATAGTTAAAATGGTTAGGAAGTTCATTAAACTGAACTAAAGTCAGTTTACCAATTGATTCAGCTCTATGTCTTGGGGCCACTCAGAACCCTGGCCTTCCTCATTAGCTTGGGCAGAAGGGAGAACAATGGGCCATTTACTTGGAGAATGTTGTGGGGAGAAAACTTTTGGATGCTCTTAATTGGAATTTATAACTGAAGTGAGAGGGAGAGGAGAGACCTTCTCATGAGACTGTCTGGGTAAGGCTTGGAGAACTGTTTGTAGGATCAACTTAGAAAGAAATAGTCACATCCTTCAGCCAATTCTCTTATTTTACAAGAGAGGAAATTAAGACCTAGAAAGAGGAAGTACCATACTCTGAATTAGAGGAAGTACCATACTCTGAATTAGAGGAAGTACCATACTCTGAATTACCCATCTGTAAGTAGAACCAGAATTTGAACCCAGATCCTTTGATTCCAAATCTGTCACTGACACAAAAAAGGCTACGAATTCAGAATGTTTACAAACTACTTCTATGCAGTTTCTTCTACGATCCTCTCTACTTGAGAGCATACACTCACTCATGCCATGCTGCCTCTGAGCTCCATGGGACCCTGAGTTATAGGTGATGCTTTACTGCCAATCAAGTAGACTTTGGCTGAAGTTCAGCCGTTGTTCAAATAACTCCAGTGAAAGGGAGCTCACTCTCTACTTAGTTAACCTATTCCATTTTTGTAGAATTTTAGTTTTTAGAAAGTTTGTTTGGATTCCCAGCTTCCACCCATTCTATCTTTCCATTTATTATGCTCATCTCCCTCCATCCTTAAATCTTTCTTCACACTCCATTTACTTGTCTCCCTTTATGTACTCATTACATTCTTCGCTGAATTATAGTTACATATAAATGTCCTAGTTCCTGTTGGACTGTTAACTACCAGGACTTTGTCTTAGGTCATTACTATTCTTTAATCTCCTACATAGTCTATCTACCTTTCAGTCAAACTGGGCTAACAAGAGTCTCTGAACTTCTTTTGTGTCATATTCTCCTTTGATAGTGTGGAGAAACCTGCAGACCCCGCCTCAGAATAATGTTTTTTAAAAATAAAACACGGAGAATTACAAAGGAAAACAATTTATTGAAATAAAGATGTAATTTGTTCCCTATCCAAGTTCAAAGACTCTGAAATCTGTTCACAGGCCCCCAGGTTAAAAACATCCCAATGATTCCCCATCCCCATAACATGTCCTGTGTGGATATTCCCATTAGCTCTTCCTGCCTCCTATTCCCTGATGCTTATCTCCAGGGTTCTGCCTAAGGGAGAAGAGTAACAAATACCTTCCTCCTAACGGTCTAGATGCCTTTACTGTTCCTTAGTCTTGGGATATCATCCCTTTTTCCTGCTGAATTCCAACCTTACCTTCAAAGCTCAATTCAAACATGAAGCATTGCTGTTTGACTCTTAGGACTTTTCTTCCCAGGGTCTCAGCTGGGATGACCCCTCTGATGAGTAAGAGCTCCTCTGTGCGAGCTAGGTGGGTTTGCATAGTGACAGTCTCTGGGAGTCCACTCCTGGCACAGTCCATTGGCTCTTCTTTTCCTTATATAGACAAAAGTCCCACAAAACCCTCCTTACAGGGATGAGACTGGCCCAGTGCCTAGGAAAAGTCCCACAGTCACTTCCTTCCTTTTTCTCCTTTAGATGAGCAAGAAAGACTTCTCCAATTACAAAAGCCTAGGAGTCTGAAAAAAAAAAAAAAATCTGACCGTGATTCACACGCATGGATGTGGCTTCTAGCCCCAGGCTTGGGAAGCTCTAATTACAGTAAGAATCTTGCACATTTCTACCTACATAGAATTATGCAAATCCAGTGATAATAATATATAGAATCTTGGAACTGCCGGGACTGAACCATCAAATCTACCTACTTAAAACATAGTAAAGTGCCAAATAAATACTTTATAATTTGAGGCAGCTAGCGGATTCAGGGAATAAGAGCACTGGACTCAAAATCAGGAAGACTTGAGTTCAAATCCAGCCTCAGACACTTACTAGCTGTATGACCCTGGACCATTCATTTAACCTCTGTCTGCCTCAGTTTCCTCAACTGTAGAATGGGAATTATAATAATAGTACCCACTTCCCAGGATTGCAATAAAGATGAAAGAGATATTTGTGATGACTGTCACAATGCCTATAAATACTTATTTCCTTTCTTCATTGATTGATACATGGTCCCCCCCTCTTTCTCTTTGTTTATCCAAATCCCACCTATCCTCTAAGAAACATATTTGTGAAACAACAGAAACCTAAAATCTTTTAATTCCATTCAATTAAAAAAAAACCCACCATATCCTTGTTTAGCCACTGTGTTAAGCACTGGGAAAGAGAGAGTTTAAATGTAATAGTCCTTGAACTCAGGAAGCTTAAAATCTAGTAGGATGATAAGACACCTTATTATATCCCATAGTGATATTAATACATAATATTATGCATTATGTAAGTGATATGGGATGTAGAAAAAAGTGATGCTGAGGTCCAAGAAAAAAATGTTTTTTGTTTTGTTTTTTTACTGATCAGGAAGATCAGAGAAGGCTCCCTGGAAGAGGTGGCATTTGAGTTCAGAATCTAAACCATACAATCATAGAATTTCAGAGTCAGAAAGAATGTTATCAGGCATCTATTCTACCCATCCTCCTACTCCCTCCTTGTCCTTGCCCCAATGTAACAGTCCCTTCCTTAGCATCCCTGATAGATCATCTGTTTGTAACAAAATTCCAATGTCAGGGTGCTCACTACCTAACACAGCAGTCTATTCACAGCCCAGGATAAAGGTAGAGAAAACCAGACTCGCATACATGAAACTCAACCCAGTAACAAGGAGCTGAATCTGGGGTGGTGGGTGGGAGTATAGAGAAGAGAAGGTGGATGACTTGTTAGCTCCTTGAGAACAGAGATTGTTCATTTTGGGACTAGCACAGTGCCAAGCGTCTAGTAGGTACTTAATAAATGTTTGTTGATTAATGGATTCCAAAGGTGTGAAAGGAGAGTGGGCAGAACTTGGTAATTGTCAGTATTTCAATGATATATGGTTTCCAGCTGCTCCCTCCCATCCCTTAACTTTTTTGGGGAACATACTTTTGACTTATAACAAACTTCCAGGCCCCTAAAAATCACAGAATCTCAGAGTTAAAAGGGTCCTCAGAAGCCATCTCATCTAATATCTATTTGTACAAGTCTGCCTCTAAAGCTATCTGACAAGTGGTCATTCAATCTTTTCTTGAAGAATGCTAATGAGGATATGTATACCTGACAAAGCAGCTCATTCTTCTTGGGAATAGCTTAATTGTTAGCAGTTTTCCCTTGGACTGGGCTAAAATCTTCCCTTTCTTTGATCCCAGTTCTATAATCTGAGGCCAAGAATAAATATAATCCTCTATCAATGTAAAAGTCTTCCAAATATGCAAAGACAGCTAACATGCCTTGAGTCTTGAGTTTTTCTCTTCTTCATGCTACCCAGTTCCTTTAATCAACAGGCATATTATTAGGACTTTGAGGACCCTTAAATTTATGTCCAACTACACATTTCCCTACATTGTAAAATTGTGGTGGGGGGCAGTGAGGGTGGTTTAAATCATGAAGGGATTACATTTATGTGTGTTAAATTTTACTTTATTAGATTAAGTTTATCATCCTAATCTTTTTTTTTTAAACCCTTGTACTTCGGTGTATTGTCTCATAGGTGGAAGATTGGTAAGGGTGGGCAATGGGGGTCAAGTGACTTGCCCAGGGTCACACAGCTGGGAAGTGGCTGAGGCTGGGTTTGAACCTAGGACCTCCTATCTCTAGGCCTGACTCTCACTCCACTGAGCTACCCAGCTGCCCCCCTATCATCCTAATCTTTTAAGATCTTTAGGGAACTTGATTCTATCATCAAATTTGTTAGCAGTCTTACCCAACTTTGTATTATTGGTAAGCTTGGTGGGCACATGTCTTCTATCTATACCCTCATCTAAGTCATTGATAAAAATCTTAAGTGGGAATGATGGAGAAGGAACAAGGACCTTACTGATCTCTCCCCAATTACTCTCTAAACAATTTTGATATAACACCTCAAAATGAATTCTGGAGTTGCAGAACCCACAAGAGGACAGAATGAAATAATTTTTAGCCCAAGATAACTTAGAAGGTTGGCATAAGAAGTTTGTTGCACCGGGGTGGGAGTAGAATGAAGACCAGCATGCCAAGTTAGGTATGTCACCACAGTTCTTGAGTGAGTAGCCACTGAGTGAATTAGTGGTTACAGCTTCTGGAGCTCTCAGCCCATAGACTAAAGGAGATTACAATGATCCCCTGTTTGACTCTTGAGTAAAGGAAGGACTTTGCTGCATTACCCATATAGAGATCCAGGTCACAATCTTGGGTGATAGTTCCAGGGGAAAAAAAGAGCACTAGCATACCAGTGCTTTCAGGCAGAGGGAAGGGGTCCCTGATCACAGTTCCAGGGCAGAAGAGAGTGCTTGTGGTCACACACAAACCAGAGCACAGGTCAAGTAAATATGAAACACGGTTCTCTTTAGATCTTTTAGTCCATCTTGAAAGGGCTAAAAACTTATAGATCCTCAGAGCTAGCTCTGAAAGCAACAACAGAAGAACCTGAAGCTTGGGATGGTGTCTCCTTTACCTTAGTAACACAACCCAACTTCAACAGTCTTTTTTTTTTAGCTAAAAGTTGAGAAAAAGGCTTATAAATTGATCAAATAACAATTAAAAAAAGAAACTCAAGATTCAAAGTTATTTTGGTGACAGGGAAGACTAAAACACACTCAGAAGAACAGCAGTTGACAGCAAAGTCAATACTGCTCCATCCAAAGCCTCAAAGAAAAATACGAATTGGCCTCAGGCTCCAAAAGAATTCAAAAGAGATTTTAAAAAATCAAATAAGAGAGGTAGAAGAAAATTAGGAAAACAAATGACAGGAGAAAATAAATGATGCAGGAGGACCCTGAAAAAAGAGTTAACAACTTTGTAAAGGAGGCACAAAAAATGTTAAACAAAATAATTTGTTGAAAATTAGAAATGGGTAAATGGAAGCAACTGACTCCGTGAAACTTCAAGAAACAATAAAATAAAGTCAAAAGAATGAAAAAAGAAGAAAATGGGAACTACCTCACTGGAAAAATATAGAGATCCTGCTCTATAAACCAGAAATTTTCTAAGTAGCCTAGGGTGGTTGTCGGATGTAAAGAACGAAACAGATTAGAAGCATGGCTTATTGGCTCAAAGTGCTCTGAGGTACAATGGAGTCACAAGTTTATTATATAGGAAGTTAAATATCCCTTTCACCCAAAAGCCCAAGAAAGTTTCCCACAATTACACAGAGCAGTATTTTTACCATAGACAAAACAAAAGCCTTAGAAGCTTCAAGATGTAGATAAAACCTATGCCAAACTATCAACTATATGTGTTATCATCAAGCGAAGTCTGGGACATTTTGGTAGGACAGAAAGCCCCTGAATTTCTCAGCCTTGATGGCAATAAACAATATTTTTGAGACCCATTAGTTTACTTTTAATTCTGGGCAAAATGTCCCTGCTAAGGGTTCAGCCTTGGCTGTACCAGGCAGCTGCATTCCTGGCCAAAGGGGAAGAGTGTTAACCTTTTTACTGCTAGTTTACTGAGAGCTCAAAGTTTTTTCAATAAGACTGAATGAAAATAAATGAAAAGGAGTCAAAAGAGGAATCTCAGATTTTTATCTTAGATAACCCAGTCCAGTCTCAACCTGAAAAGGAAGGGGGGGGGGGGGGTTTCAACACACAGCTCTGCCGGGCTGTGTTGACCTTTTGATGGGGTTCAGATAAAAATATCTATTTGAGATTCTAATTTCTCTTAACATCTTCCCACATAATCCCCCCTTTTCTTTAAATTAAAATGATTTATCACACAGGAAAACTTTGAATAAGAAAGGAGTCATCAATTAGTTATAATCATCAGCTCTAGGGGGATCTGATAGGATTTACAGATCAAACTGGTTTTTTATTTACAGCTCTCTACAGAAAAACAATCCACCTAAAAATATATCCAGGAGAGAGAATTTAAGAATTATTGTATTACTTGAGAGTCATGATTTTAAAAAAAGAGCATAGACATCATCTTTCAAGAAAACATCAAGGAAAACTGCCCTGATATTCTAGAACCACAGGGTAAAATAGAATTGAAAGAATCCACTGATCACCTCCTGAAAGAGATCCCAAAGTGAAATCTTCCAGGAATATTATAGTCAATTCCAGAACTCCTGGGTCAAGGAGAAACTATTATAAGCAACCAAAAAGAAACAATTCAAATATCATGGAGTCACAGTGAGGATAACACAAGATTTAGTAGCTTCTACATTAAAAGATCAGATGGTCTGGAAGATGATATTCTTTTTTTTTTTTAAACCCTTGTACTTCGGTGTATTGTCTCATAGGTAGAAGAGTGGTAAGGGTGGGCAATGGGGGTCAAGTGACTTGCCCAGGGTCACACAGCTGGGAAGTGGCTGAGGCCGGGTTTGAACCTAGGACCTCCTGTCTCTAGGCCTGACTCTCACTCCACTGAGCTACCCAGCTGCCCCTTGGAAGATGATATTCTGAGGAGCAAAGTACAACCTGTCGGGAGGAAATGGCCATTCAGTGAAATATAGAACTTTCAATCACTCTTGATAAAAATGTCAGAGCTGAATAGAAAATTTGACTCATTTATTCAAGACTCAAAAGAAGCATAAAAAGGTAAACAGGAAAGAGAAATCATAGAAATTCAAGATTATACTGTTTACATCCCTACATGGGAAAATAATACTTATAATTCCTAAGAGCTTTATAATTATTAGAGCAATTAGAAGGAATATACATAGACAGAGGGCAAGGGCATGGGTTGAATATGATGGGATATCTAAAAAAATAAGGAATGAGAAAAATGCACTGGGAGAAGGATTAATGGAAAGGTAGAATTGAGAAAATTATCTCACATAAAAGAGGTGTAAAAGAGATTTTACAGTGGAACGGGAGATAGGGGAAGTGGGTAGGGGAGTGCTTGAACCTTACTCTCATCAGAATTGGCTCAAAGAAGGAAGAACATACATATTCAGTTGGTTATAGAAATTTATCTTACCCTACAGGAAAGGAGAGGAAGGAGATAAGAAAGGGGGAAGAGGGCTAATAGATGATAGATAATAGATAATAGAAGGAAGGAAGAAGAAAATTGAGGAAAGTGATAGTCAGAAGCAGAGCACATTTAAGGATGGGTAGGGTGAAAGGAGAGAGAGAGAATAGGATAAATGGGAAATAGGATGTAAGGTAATATGCAGTAATGATAATGGTGAAAAAATTATGTTTCTCTAATAAAGGCTTTATTTCTGATATACACAGAGAAATGAGTTAACTATATAAGACCACAAGTCATTCCCCAATTGATAAATGGTCAAAGGATATGTAAAAGGGAATTCTTAATCCTTTTCTCTAATTTAACTGGGGACCTGGAGGTCCTTTTACCATAGAGATTGTAAAGATAGCCCACAGTAAAAGGAACTAGAAACCAGAAAGACAGGAAGTGATATAAAAAGGGGCTATAAAAGGCCAGCATAAGGACAGAAATGGGCTTTTTGACCTTTTTTGGGTTGGGAGGTGGTTAGTTGTTGGTAGTTGGTCATTGGCAGTTGGTCATTGCGGGTTGGTTGCTGGTGGTGTGGATTGGTGATTAGTTGGTGGTTGGTGATTGGTTGTTAGTTGGTGGTTGGGAGATATATATATATATATTCTGCCTGATGAGCTGAGCTGAAGGATAATCAGCTGGACTTTCTCTAATAGCAGTTATAGGTAGTTATATAATGGTAACTAGTTAGGTATTAGGCAATTTCTTTTTCTACCTCTTTCCTATATTTCTCTCCTTTATTATATTCATTTTACTATATTCTTTTACTAGCTTTATTTTAATAAAACTAAATTGTTAATTGTTAAAAGCTGCTAGAAGTTTTCTTTTCTCTGGCTTAAAGGGATAATATTAATTTATAACTCTACTATATTCTCATTAAAATTTAAGTTATTAAAAGCTGCTCTCTTATTTTGTCAAAACTCCTAATTTAACCCTTACAGATATGAATAACAGTTTTCAGATGAAATAATCAAAGCTATCTATAGTTGTGTGAAAAAATGCTCCAAATCACTATAAATTAGAGAAATGCAAATTAAAACAACTCTGAGGTACCACCTCACACCTACCAGATTAGCTATTATGACAGAAAATGAAAATGACAAAAGTTGGAGGGGATGTGGGAAAATTGAGGTATTAATGCACTGTTGGGAGAGGTGTGAACTGATTCAACCATTCTGGAGGGCAATTTAAAGCTATGCTCAAAAGGTTATAAAACCATGCATAGTTTTTCATCCAGCAATACCATTAGTAGGCCAGTATCCCAAAGAAATAAAAAACAAAAAGGAAAAGAATCTATATGTACAAAAATATTTATAGCAGCTCTTTTTGTGGTGGCAAAGGATTAGAAAGTGAGGGGATATCCTTGAATTGGGAAATAAGGGTTGTGTTATATGATTATCGTGGAATACTATTGTGGTATAAGAAAAGATGAACAAGATGATTTTAGAAAAAACCTGGAAAGATTTATACAATTTGAAGCAGAGTGAAGTGAGCAGAACCAGGAGAACATGGTACATTGTAACATCAATATTGTATGATGAACAATTGTCAATGACTTAACTATTCTTAGCAATACAATGATCCAAGACCATCCCAAAGGTCTCATGATGAAAAATGTCATCTGCCTCCAGAGAAAGAACTAATGGAGTCTGACTCCAGACCAAAGCATACTATATATTTTCTTTTTCCATTTTTTTGTTGGAGTTTTCTTCCACAAAAGGAATGTTTCACATGGTAGCACATGTCAAATCTATATCAGATTGCCTATCATCTCAGTGAGGGGGGAGGGTAGTGTAGGAGAGAGAGAATTTAGGACTCAAAAAATGTTTTTAAACAAATGTTTTTTTTTATTTTTAATTTAAATATTTTATTTAAAATTTAAAATTTTATTTAAAAATTTTAAAAAATTTAAATTTTATTTAAAATATTTTCCCATGGTTACATGATTCTTGTTGTCTCCCTCCCTTCTTCCCTCCCCTCTCAGAGTTGACAAGCTGGGATATGTATACACATACACACACACACACACACACTCACACTCAAAACCTATTTCCATATTATTCATTTTAAACAAATGTTAAAGAAAATTGTTTTTACTTGTAATTGGTGAAAAATAAAATAAAAGCTCACCAATTTAGTGCCTCAAAAAAAAATTTTTTTTGGTCAGCTGTCAATTCCATGTCAAAATGAGACAGAGAAGGATGTTCATTGTAGTTTACTGTTGGCAAGAAAAGACACTAAAGATTCAGAGATAGACATAAAGGGGCACACAGATAAGTTTCTCTAACTTCCTGGTGTCCATCTAATTCTCCCTTCTCTTTCTTTCTACTTTTTGCTGGGATTTAGAATCTGCTATGTTGCCAAAAGTAACTCACCAGGGTGTGTTTGTATTCTATACCATCCAAGTTAACGTATCTTTTAATTAGCTAAGACAACAAAGAGTTTACAAAATCATCACATCATTCCAACCCTTAGCATAGTGCCTGGAGCATAGTGGGCACTTAATAAATGCCGATTGATTGATATTTTGATTAATCAATCTCACTTTGTGAAATCTTGATTCTGATATTATTACAGTCCATGATTCAATAGGCAACGACGTCATTTATGACCACTCACATCTTTCTAGTGACTTCTCAAATCCAAATCCAAAGCTACAAACCTTCTGTCTGATGCGGATTGATACGAAGCTATTATATGGGGGAGTTGGGGGTGAGGATCTTAAGTGGTCAAATTCAGATCCACTAGAAAACTCCTTCCAAGGGAACACAGAGTCATCCTTGATTGTGGTTTTGGTCTGGGGATTCAACCTTCTAGCCTACATGTCTCTATCTTGCATGAATCAGGGATGGGGGTGGGGAGTGGGAACTTTGAAAAGGCTTTGCTATAATTTAGCCATATTATGTTTATGGAATTCCCCTGATCTACCATTTAGCAACCTTGTCAATAAAAGGAAATGAAATTAGTCTAGTTCTTGATGAAAGCATCCTGGCTTTCAGTAATAGCCACTTCCCTCCCTAAAGGCTCACAAATCATCACTTAATATTTCTAAGCATGGTGCCAAGAATCCAAGTCTCTACCTTCCTGGCCTATGGTTTTAACACAATATTGCCCTGTCTCTCCAATTCTGGGGTACCTTTCTCCTTCACTATCATCTTTTTTCTTTTAAAAAAATGTAAATTTTGTTTAACTTTTGGTCAATTAACTCTTTAATTTTCCTTTCTTCCTCCCTTCTTTTTTTTTCATTAATTAAAAAAAAACCCACCTTCTGTCTTGGATTCAATACTGTGTGTTGGTTCCAAGGCAGAAGAATGGTAAGGGCTAGGCAATGAGGGTTAAGTGACTTGCCCAGGGTCACACAGCTGGGAAGTGTCTGAGGTCAGATTTGAACCTAGGACCTCCCACCTCTAGGCCTGGCTCTCAATCCACTAAGCTACCCAGCTGCCCCCTTCTCCCTTCTTTTTAAAAAAGAAAAAGAAAAACTCTTCTAAGACATATGAAGAGTTAAAACAAGTAGTCACCTTCGCTATATCTAAAAATTCCGTACCCCAAGACCATCATCTCCATCAAGAAATCTTCCTGTAGAAGGTGGAATTTTAGTTAGGCTATAAAGAAATAGTCAGAGTGAGTCTTAGTTTTCCCATAATCTTTCAAAGATCACAGTTCAGCAATCACCTCCCCAAAGACATTTGGTCATAAATGGGGGGTTAGGACCTTGGTAGTGATAGAGACCTGAAGCTTGTAGATTCACAAACGTAGGTTTTGGAAGAAATGGAGGCTGGATCCTCCATCCGGACTCAGTAGGGTCTTAGGATCACTTATTTATCTGCTGAAATCCTACCCATCCTTTTTACATATATCTCAAATGCAACATCCTCCATGAAGCCATCCTTGATTACTTCAATCAGATCAACCTTCCATGTAAGATTACAAACTAGATTTTATTTGTACTTCTCTGTGTCTCTCCCCTACATTTGGATCATGAACTTAGAGCTGGAAGTGGCTTTGGAGGTCATCTAGTCCAGCCTTTTCATTTTCTAGGTTAAGAAATTTAGGCCCAAAGAAATTAAGTGACTTGTCCAATGTCATCTAGGAAATAAATGGCAGGTCTAGGATTTGAACCCAGGTCCTTCCAAATACATTGTACTATGCTGTCTCCCACAGTAGACAAAGGAGAGGGTCTCCTTTGTCTCACTTAGTTCCCCTCACAGGGATCTTCACATAGTAGATTCTTAATAAATATGCATTAAATTGAAATGAAATTGAATTGAGTTTAAGTTAATGATAGTAAATGAGCAACACACATGAGCCTTTCCAGTAGGTTACCACAAGATGGTGCCATGATCAAATAGTTAGGCACAGAGTAGAGTTAAACTAAGTAATTGGGCATCTAAGACCCTCAAAATCTACTGAATCTGCTTTTTGAAATTACTTGGAAAATGGGGTGAAGACCTTGAGGAAAGACCTCAAGTCTTAGGACACGAGGCTCCAAGGGGAACAGATCACAGGACACCCCTTTTTTGGAGAAAGGACAGATATTGCTGGGTCCGTGAATGCTGCTAGTTGAGATCCTAGAAGACCTTAAAGCCACTTTTGGGGGCTAAAACAGACAAGAAGAAATATTATTTCCTTCCCATTACAGTACTAATGAGAGATCCTTAGAAAAATATCACCTAAGACCATCACGCCGACTATTCCTTGACTTCCTTTACATCCTAACTAAAATCCCACCTTCTACAGGAAGACCTCTTCAACCCCTCTTACTTCCAGTGCCTTCCCTTTGTCAATTATTTCCAATTTATCCTGTAGATAGCTTGAAATGTGTGTGTGTGTGTGTGTGTGTGTGTTGTGTGTGTGTGTACACACACGTGTTTGAAGGTTGTTTCTCCCATTGTATTATAAACTTCTTGAAGGCAGGGACTACCTTTTCCTTTTTTTTTTTTTTTTTTTTTTGGTAGCTTTATAGTTTAGCATGGTTGTCTGGCACATAGTAGGTGCTTAATAAATGTTTATCGATTGATCAATTAATTGCAAAAAATTATAGTTCATGGGCCAGTGTTAGTTGCTAGGGATGAAAAGGTAAAGAGATTCTGTGAAGAACTGGCTAAGTTGCTGCAAATAGAGTTAATATATACTTTGATACTTGGTAAAGTGAGTGCAAGAAAAAAAGGAGGATGGGGAGAAATGCATGGGAAAGCATGGTGTAGGATAAAGGAATGAAAAAGGCCAATTTAGATTACACAGAATAGGCAGGCACAGCAGCCCTGGGAGTGAGAGCACCTTGAGGCCAATGTGTACCCAAGGAGGAACTTCCAGCCTGCTCCATCATTGAGCCCATGGGTTAGGGGATTCCACATTGGTGCTGTGAGAGAGAATTTTCAGATCTCTTCTTTCTTGGCAGTAGGCAGAGCTGTCCAGGTATACTTTCCTGGGGTTGCTTTTACATCTGTCCAGTAGATGGTGAGATTGAGACATTTCCAACCTCCTTCAGATGGCTTCCCTTTCCTTTATCTGGCTCATTCCTTCCACTTAATTCCTGGACAACAATGGAAAGACCCTTTCCATTCCTATAGACTCCTAGACCTGTGTCTCCAGTCCCTTCCCTCAGGGCTAGGACTGCTAGCCCTCTGCTGCCTATGAGTTGCCACTCACTCACCTTGAGAAATCTGAGAACACTGAGAGATGCACAAAGCAGTGAACAGAAGAATCTCAGCGATCACAATGTAAGCTCCTTGATAGCAGGGACCCTTTCATTTTTGTTTTGTATTCCCAGTGCCAAATAGATTTTTTACTGAATGAACTGAATTAAAGAAGAAATATTAGAGCTAAGTGGGGCTTTAAGGGTCATTTGATCTGGAGTCTGAGACATTGTTTTTCTAAATTTGTAATTGTATTTTTAAGAAATATTTTTAAAAACCTTACCTTTCATCTTGGAATCAATGCAATACTAAGTACTGGTTCCAAGGCAAAGGAGTGGTATCGGCAAGGCAATCAGATTTAAGTGATTTGTCCAGGGTCACTAGGCTAGGAAGTATCTGAGGTAAGATTTGAACCCAGGATCTCCCATCCTCTAAGCCTAGATCTCAATCCACTGAGCCGCCTAGCTGCCCCCTGATAATTGTATTTTTTTTTAACCCTTAACTTCTGTGTATTGGCTCCTTGGTGGAAGAGTGGCAAGGGTGGGCAATGGGGGTCAAGTGACTTGCCCAGGGTCACACAGCTGGGAAGTGTCTGAGGCTGGATTTGAACCTAGGACCTCCCGTCTCTGGGCCTGACTCTCAATCCACTGAGCTACCCAGCTGCCCCCTGATAATTGTATTTTAATATAATTGGAATCCTATTTATTTTTCACACTTAATATTTTTCTGAGAAAGGATCCACATGCTCCATCAGACTCTAAAAGGGACCTCAAATATAAAGAAAAAGTTTTAAACTCCTGATCTAATCCAACCCACTCATTTGGTTTTTGTTGGGGTTTTTTTTGGTGTTTGTTTGTTTGAGGAGCAATGGTAGTGGTACAGACCTGTAATTTCAGGGGCATGAGGAACTCCTGGTGATGAAACTCCTGTCAATGATATAGATTATCTATCCATGAGTGATCTTAGACACTAACAAAACAAAACAAAAAGACACTAAAAAGTTAAGTGACTTGGACAGGGTTAGGCTTTGTTGGAGACAGGATTTGAACCAAGGTCTTCCTGACTCCAAGACTGGCCTTCTAATCCACCATGTCAAGCTACCTCTCCTATAGGAGGAAGCTGAGTCCCAGTGGAGGAAATGACTTAAACATAGAGAACTTAATGGTAGAGATGAAAACTAGAAATCACTTAGTTCCCTAACTCCACCATGAGCTCCTTCTACTGGACCAAATTCCTTGGTACATCCTTCCAACCTCCCCTAATCCAGTTGTGTCCCCTGGTTCTCTATAGACATTCAGTCATGGATAACTTTATTCAATTCCTTCTATGTTATACTGCATGAAAGTCTCTATGCTAAGTTCTTAGAGGTTACAAAAATGAATAAGACCTTGACCCTGCTACCATGAGAAAGCCCATAACATGGTGGAAGGGAAGAGTGAGGAATACAAGCAACCATAGTACAAAGTGGAATATGTGAGAGATCTTATATTTATAAAATATTTTACTTACATTTATATGCCTTCCTAAGGTTTCTGGAGCATTTTCCTCTCGACAACCCTTGGGGAAAAGATTCGTTAGGTCCGAGATCTCAAAAAACTGAGATACGATCACATTCAACACAAATTGTAGTTACAGTGTTTATGGAATAGTGCATGGACTACACGGACATGCTCAGTCATTCATAAAGGATACGAAGAGGAAGCAGCTAGATGACTCAATGGATAGGTAGCCAGGTTCAGAGTTGGGAGGACCTGGATTCAAATGGAGCCTCAGCTACTTCCAGTCATCTGACCCCAAGCAAATCATTTAACACCAATTGCCCAGCCTTACTATTCTGCCTTAGAACTGATACTTGGTATACTT
The DNA here is from genome assembly GCF_016433145.1 of Gracilinanus agilis. Taxonomy (NCBI): domain Eukaryota; kingdom Metazoa; phylum Chordata; class Mammalia; order Didelphimorphia; family Didelphidae; genus Gracilinanus; species Gracilinanus agilis. The sequence goes on along the minus strand of NC_058135.1, from coordinate 220,511,598 downwards.
GGTATTGATTCTAAGGCAGAAGATAAAGGTTTCTTTAAAGGGAATTGCTTGGAGACCAGGACATTCCTTCGTCTATCTTAAACGTTACTGACTGGATCTCATTCTTTTATCTGGACTGGAGAAATGAAAACACACGCATAACAACTGCTCCTAGGAAGGTACAATAATTATCCATGATAGACAGTCAATAAGAATTTTCCCCCTAAACTCTTACCTTCCATCTTAGGATCAATACTGTGTATTGGTTCCAAGGGAAAAGACCAGTAAGTGACTTGTCCAGGATCACATAGCCGGGAAGTTTTGAAGCCAGATGTAAAGACAAGATCTCTCATCTCTGCACCTGGTTCTCTATCTACTGAGCTACCTAGTTGCCCTTTCAATAAGGATTTATTAAGGACCTACTATGTGCCAGGTACTGTGCTAAGTTCTGGATATATAAGAAAGGCAAAAGGCAGTTCCTGCCCTTGAGGAATGAATTCACAATATAATAGAGGAGACAACAAACAAATATGTACAAACAAGCTACATACAGTATAAACAGGAAATAATAAACAGAGGAAAGCACAAGAATGAACAGAAATTGGGAAAGGCTTCCTGGCAGAACCCCAGGCAGCCTACAGATCTTATGGATTTCCACAGAATTTATAGAACCAAGTTGTAGAGCCTGAAAGGTCCTTAGAAGCCATCAAGTTCAACTCTCTAGTTTTACAGATGAAGAAACTGTGGCACACAGAGGTTTAAGTGGCTTGCTAACTGTCACACACAGCTGGTGTCCACAGTAGAGTTCCTGACTCTATGTTCCTGAGCACTTTCTGCCTCTTAAAGACCATAGTTTCAGAGTTGGAAAGGGGATGAAAGTTCATCTTATTCAACCTCTTTTTTAAAAATTTGTTTTTAAAGATATTTTCTTTTCCCAATTACATGTAATAACAAGATCCAAATTGTTTCCTTTCCTACCTTATCACCCCTTTCTTGGTGATGGTAAGCAATTTGATCTGGGTTATACATGTACTATCATGTAAAACATATTTCCATATTGGTCATTGTTGTAAGAAAATACTCATATAAAACTGAAACCCCAAAATAAAAACACAAATTAACTAAAGTAAAAAAATAGTATGCTTTGATCTGTATTCCAACTCCAACAATTTTTTGTCTAGAGGTAGATACCAGGATACCATTCTTTGTCATAAGATCTTCAGAATTGTCCTGGATTGTTGTACTGTTGAGAGTAGTTAATCCTTTCCAACAGGTGAAGTTGATCATCATACAATATTGCTGTCGAGTACAATGTTCTTCAGGTTCTATTTATTTCACTTTGCATCAGTTCATGTAGGTCTTCTAGCTTTTTCTGAAATCATCCTGCTCATTGTCTCTTATAGCACAATAGTATTCCATCACCATCACAATTTGTTCAGCCATTCCCCAATGGATGGACACCCTTCAATTTCAAATTCTTTGCCACCACAAAAAAGAGCTGACATAAATATCTTCGTACAAGTAGGTCCTTTCCCCAAGTCTTTATTTTTTAAAATCTCTTTGGGATACAGATCTAGCAGTAGTATTACAATATCAAATGGTATGCACAGTTTTATAGCCCTTTTGATATATTTTGAAATTGCTCTCCAGAATATTTGATTAGTTCACAACTCCACAATGTATTAATGCCCCAATTTTGCCACATTCCTTCCAACATGTATCACTTTCCTTTACTGTCATATTGACCAATCTGCTAAGCGTGAGGTGGTATCTCAGAGTTTTTGCATTTCTCCTATCAAAAGTAATTTATAACATTTTATATAATTATTGATATCTTTGATTTCTTCATCTAAAATCTACTTGTTCATATACTTTGACCACTTGTCTCTTGAGGAATAACTTGTTTTCTTATCAATTTAACTTAAATTCTCTATAAATTAGAGAAATTAGATAATATCTTTCAGAGAAATTTGCTACAAATTTTCACCTCCAGTTTGTTGTTCCTCTTCTAATCTTGGTTACATTGATATTGTTTGTACAAAAGCTTTTCAAGGGGCAGCTGGATAGCTCAGTGGATTGAGAGCCAGACCTAGAGACAGAAGGTCCTAGGTTCAAATCTGGCCTCAGACACTTCCCAGCTGTGTGACCCTGGACAAGTCACTTAACCCCCATTGCCTACCCTTACCACTCTTCTGCCTTGGAACCAATACATAGAAGTTAAGGGTTTAAAAATAAAATAAAAAGCTTTTTAGTTTAATATAATCAAAATTATTCATTTTATATATTGTAATGTTATCTATCTCTTGTTCAATCATAAATTCTTCCCTTCTCCACAGATCTGCCAGGCAGACTATTCTCTATTCACCTAATTTACTTATGGTATCCCCCTTTATGTATAAGTCATATACCCATTTTGACTTTATCTTGCAATAGAGTGTGAGATATTGGTCTATATAAAGTTTCTACTATGCTGTTTTCTAATTTTCCCAATAATTTTTGTAAAATAGTGAGTCCTTCTCCCAAAAGCTGGGGTCTTTGGGTTTATCAAATATTAGACTGCTAAGGTCATTTACCACTGTATAGTGTATCTACTCTATTCCACTGATTCACCATTGTATTGATGATTACTGCTTTATAGTACATTTTGAGATCTGGTACTGCTAGGCCACCTTCCTTCACTTTTTTTCTCCATTAATTTCCTTGATATCCTTGAACTTTTTTTCTTCCAGATGAATTTTATTATTATATTTTCTAGTTCTATAAAATAATTATTCGGTAGTTTAATTTGTATGGCACCGAATAAGTAAATTAATTTCTGTAGAATTGCCTACTATATTATGGAAGAGTCCCAGAGGGATGTTAGATGTTACAACCCACCTAGGAACTCCCCAGGGCCAGTGAAGCACAAATCCCTTGGTTTATGAAAAATGAAGTTTATTTTTAAAAAAAAGAATAAAAGGAACTGGTAGGTATGACCCTAAATCTATCCAAATTAACTCCACCTAACTTTCTAATTCTCCTAGGAAAGGAGAGCCTTAATTTTCTTCTATAGGCCCTGCATAATCCTCCCTATGCTATCTAAGACAACCCCCAATGCTATCTGACTTAACCTCTGGGTTTGACTGCTGAACTAAGTAACTCAAAGTTATAGGTGGAAAGCTTTGAATTACCTTAGCCAATAGGAATTCTGGTAGATGGATCACTGCCAGATGAAGACTGGTCTCAGGGAAATTAGTTTCCTCCAAGCAAACCCTCTACCCAGATGTCAAAGATTTTCTCCATGAAAATCCTGACTTTCCAGGGAGAATCTCTTAAAGAAAAACTCCTCCTTCAGCTTAATGGGAATTGTAGGCTGAGACAAAACCTCCCTCCAGCTTGATCAAAATCCAAGAAGGAAGTGAAGTTCAGTTATTTCCAGTTGCAGACCCATAATTCCTTTCTACCTAGAATCCTTTCCCAGAGTTTCTCTCAAAATTCCTTTCCTTCAATTAATCCTAGAAAGCAGACTATTCCCTAACTTATTCCTACACTACCCATGAATAATTAATATTTTTCCAATTGTTGAGACCTGGCTTTATTTATGTGAAAAGTGTTTTGTAATTGTGTTCATATAATTCCTGTGTTTGTCTTTAAAAAAAAAAAACCAAACAAACAAACAAAAAAACCTTTACCTTCTGTGTATTGGTTCCAAGGCAGAAGAGTGGTAAGGACTAAGCAATGGGGGTTAAGTGACTTGCCCAGGATCACATAGGTAGAAAGTGTCTGAGGCTAGATTTGAACCCAGGACCTCTCATCTCTGGGCCTGACTCTCAATCCACTGTCAGCTGCCCTCCCCCGCCCCCTTTATTCTGTTTGTCTTTGAGAAGCTTATTTCTAGGTATTTTATAATATCTAGAGTTATTTTAAATGAAACTTCTTTTTCTATCTCTTGCTGCTATATACTTCATTAGTAATATATAGAAATGCTGATGATTTATGCAGGTTTATTTGTATCCTATAACTTTGCTAAAGTTATTAATTATTTCAACTAGTTTTTTAATCAATTCTCTAAGTTTGCCATATCATCTGCAAAGAGTGATAGTTTAGTTTCCTCATTGTCTGTTTTAACTTCTTCAATTTCCTTTTCTTCTCACTGCTATAGCTAGTATTTCTAGCACAATATTAAAGAATAATGGTGATAATGGGCCAACTTCTATTTTTTAGAGCAGGAAACAGGTTTAGATAGGGCAGAAGGGACAAACTTGAAGTGATTCAGGTAGACATTATAGATAGGTGGTAGTGGAGTCAGGATGCAAATTCAAATCTGGTTCTTCAGATTTCAAATTCAGAGGCTTTTCCACCCCTACCAGATTGCTAATCTTTGACCCTCTCCCTTGAGGAAGAACTAGGACTCGAGTTAGTAATGGTGAGAGAAAGAGAAAGAGAGAGAGAGAGAGAGAGAGAGAGAGAGACAGACAGACAGACAGACAGACAGACAGACAGACAGACAGACAGAGACACAGACACAGAGAGACAGAGACAGAGAGACAGAGAGAGAGAAAGGGACCAATATTCCATGACAAATTCAGAATCAGTGAAAAGATGATCAGGGTAGAAAGTAACTCATGCCAGCCACCAGCCACCACCCTCCAATAGTATATTTAGTCCTAACTCTCCCTATTCCTTATCTTCTTCTGCTTTACTTTTCTACTGTGCCCTCACAAATCTTTCTTCATTGTGAACAAATTCCCTCCCTTCCATCCTGGACCTCTTCCTCTCATTTTTTTCCTTCCATCTTTTGCTATTTACCAAAATATAGTTCTATCCTGAAGATATGGCCTCTCTTGGAATCTCCTCCATGACTGGCTGCTCCTTTTCTCATACTTCCTGCCACAAAAAAGTCAGAAGCTGGCATATTCCTTGTTCCTCAATTCTACTTTTAGATTCTCCATTTGCTTCTATCATTCAATAGCTACCTCTCTTTTAAAGTTCAACCCAGGGGTAGCTCATTGGTTAGAGAGCCAGGCCTGGAGGTGGGAGATTCTGGGTTCAAATGTGGTCTCAGATATTTCATATCTGAGTGACCCTGGGCAAGTCACTTAACCTCAATTGTCTAGTACTTACTACTCTTCTGCCTTGGAATAGACACTTAATATTGATTCTAAAATGGTAAGGATTTTAAAAAAGCCAGTTCATCCCATCCGATCCAGATCCCTTATAGATCTCCAGGGTGCTTGCTTTCCTCCCCAAATCTGACTCACAGTCTTTTCCTCCACCTCATCCCTGTCTTTTTCAAACATCCTGGTCTCCCTGTTCCTCAGCCTCCCCAACTCCCTTGACCTCTGTCCACAGTCTACGTCAACCATGCACAGGAGAAATCATCCTTCAGATTAGTGGTGTCAACCTCAAATAGAAACAAAGTTGTATATTCTTTTAGAGAAGAGCAAATTCATACTGTCTGTATTGTATTATATTTTAATTTATTCTGTTCAACATCTTCCAATTACACTGCAATCTGTTTGGGGCAACGCCCTGGAGTACTGCCATGCCAGCCTGGCATCTCTGTCTTAGACCACCTGCCCTACCCCTGCTACTCTACCACACTCGCGCCAGCTGTCCCAATTCCTAGTCATGGCTCTGATCATCTGATAATGACAAGCTTCTATCTTGATTTCCTCAGTTTTGGAGCTCCCAGTTGTTTGTCATGCCCACTTACCACATCTCTGCCTCATCAGCAATTCAGCCACTGCTGCTGCTAAAAGTTTCCACATTCTCTCATGCAAACCCAACTTCAGGAAATGCCAATGTCTGCTGTGAATCTGACCACTCATGCTATATGTAGCTGGCAGCAGGCTACTTTTGATTTAGTTTGTCTTCTTCATTAGTATATAAGTACCTTGAAACCAAGGATTCTCTTATTCTTTATAATGATATCCCCACTCCCATGCCCCTGGCCTGGTACATCGTAGGCATTCAATAAATGCCACTTGATTGACTGACTGAATGATATTGTCTGTGATACTGCAAGTTTGGTCCTCAAGCTGCTCCTTTTATGTTCTCATGCCCATTGCCAGCAAGCCATCTCTTTTCTAGGAAAGGGGGACTAAGCTCAGTGACTTGAGGGTCAGATCTATAGCTGGATCTGTGAGACACTAACACACAAGCTCTTTATGGCCTCCCTCACAGAGTCAATAGTCAACATCTCATAATTTCACACATGCAAGAATGAAAAGGAGAACCAAAACCTTGAGGCTGAGTCTGTGCCAACCCTGTGGAGTTTGTTCTCATTATCCCCAGGAATGATGAAATTAAGATAAAAGATCCGCTCATTTTTATTCCGCACTCTAGAGCTAGCTACACACTTTCTCCTTTCTAACCTAGATGGGGTCAGAGTTGCTGAAGCTTATCCCTGGTCTATAGCCACAGCTCTCTTCACCATCAGTGGGTAAAATGTTTGTTTATGGAAATTATACAATTCTGAATTTGAGGGGTTAGTGTCATCTAGAATTAGTTACTGTCACCTACCAGCTACGGTAGTTTTGGGCCCTTTAACTGTTACTTTGGGATTGTCAAAGAACTATACTCAAATGACTTCTGGGGCTCTTTGTATGGCATTCATTAAGGCTGGTGTTTCATGGACATTATTGAGAACTTTTCAAAGCTCTGAGGGAGGTAGCCTAAAGGACCACGTTTGATCCTCCTCAAAGAACTCTTTCCAAAACTAAGGCTATAAGCAAAAATATTCCAGTTGATTTCCTAGAGACAACAAAAATTGTATTAGCAGTGTCATAGGGGAACCATCTCCTCAGTCTAGAATGTCTTCTATTACACAGCAGTGAACAAGGTCAGTTTTGGGTTTGAGTTTTTTGGACTATTGATTTATTTATTTTTAAAGTTGATTTTTATTTTAATTACAAATTTCCTCATAAGTTTTCCAAAGTTATATGATCCATAATGTCTCCTTCCTTTCTTCCCTCCCCCTTCCTGGAGCTGACAAGCAATTCAATCTGGGTTATATATGTATTATCATGCAAAACACATTTCCATATTCTTCATTTTTGTAAGTGAATAATCTTATAGAACCAAAACCCCAAAACATATATCCAAATAAATAAGTGCTAAATCATGTTTTTGTCTGCATTTCTTCTCCAACAGTTCTTTCTCTGGAGGTGGATAGCCTTCTTTGTCAAAAATCCCTCAGAATTGTCCGGGATTATTGTATTGCTGTTAGCAGCAAAGTCTATCACATTTGATCATTCACAATATTGCAGTTACTGTGTATAATGTTCTCCTGGTTCTGCTTATTTCACTCTGCATCAGTTCATATAAGTCTTCCAGGTCTTTCTGAAATCATCTTGTTCATCATTCCTTACAGCACAATAATATCCCAACACCATCATATACCACAATTTCTTCAGTCATTCCTCAATTGAGGGACATCTCTTTAGTTTCCAATTCTTTGCCACCAAAAAAAGAACCATCATAAATATTTTTGTACAATCAGGTCCTTTCCCATTTTACAAGGATGGTTTCTAATAGGTGTTAGATATCACGGTTCATTGGGGGTGGGGCGGGGAGTGGCCTTTCACTTGTGTGAGTCTCTGTGTCCTTTCTGGAGCTGAGGATATAATCAGTTGCTTTAGGAGATGGGTTTGATCCCACATTTTCTTGCCACTACCCTGGGCAATATCCATTATCAATATGGATAAGTACAAAACTCCCAGGAATAGCAGGAAACCAACTCCACTACCACCCAAACAACCAGTCCTTCTGCCAGCCTAGTCCTCACAGTCATTATCCAGGGACAGTTTATAAAGAGGACAGCCATCGACACCAAATGCCACTCACAAGGCAGGTAAAGCAATCTATCTGAACCAGTAGGGCATACTGAAGATGAAAAAGGAGGTAGACTGTCCTAGACAAGTCAGACCACTACCACTATCTTGACCACTATCTCCCCTCAGACCCCAAGGGAGATGGTCTAGGTCTCTGAACCCAAGAGTCTTGGGAACAGTAATACTTACAGCCCAGTGTCCACAGCTGTCATCCTGGGAAGCAGCCCCTATGGCAGTGATGGGCAACCTTTTGAGCTTGGTGTGTCAAAATTCACCAAAAAAATGAGTATAACTCGGGTGGTGTGTCACTTCAAGAAAAAAAACCATAATTTTGTGGTATTTATAGTTTAAATAACAAAAAATGTATAATTGTAATATATAACTATATTTAATAAACCAAAATAGGTAAATTAATATAGGTAGAATTGTCATCTATAGTGTAGACAGAGTGTCTACACTACACTATAGCAAATGTTTCATCCTTGGCATGTGGCCCCATACTTCTCTGTATGCAGCCACATGTCATAAAAATGGCTACGTGTGTCAGTGTGGACACACGTGTCATAGGTTTGCCATCACCACTCTATGGAGATGTAGCCTGGCAACTGCTCCTGCAGGGGCTACAGCCACATCCACTGGAGACCCAGAAAACCAAGTTCTTGGCACTATCTACTGGTTCAACATCAGAAATAGATGTGACTTTATAGAAGGAGCATGTCTCTCTGCTTTGCTACTGCGGCCTAAGGACCAGGGGACTTTTCTATCTAACTTGCAGCTAAAACTTTCCATACATATTTTCTCTCCCATTAGAATGTGAGCTCCTGGAGTGTAAGAACTGTCTTCTTTTTTTCTTCACAATCCCAGCACTTAGCATAATGCTTTGTTCATAGTTAACACTCAATAAATACTTTTTTTCATCTATTTAACTTGTTTCATTCATATTTCCTGGGGGATTCATATACTCTCTGAGGTTCCTAACTGTATCCATACAGAGTCAATCTACAAGAGAACCTTAAATATTGTCAGCAATATCTAGGACCAAACCCAGAGCAAGGAAGAAATATTACTACCATGCCATTGTCAAAAAAAAAAAAAAAAAGATATTGTCTTAGAGAAGTTGAATGGCCCAAACCACTCTAGACTTTGCTTACCACTTCCTGTCATAGTGTGACTTCCTTAGTTTCAGACTTCAATTCTGACATCTATTCCCGCTATCTTTCTCACTCTTTGGTTTTGGTTATCCCTATGGACTCTGGTTTGAGTGCATAAATCAGCCTGTTGATTTTCTTACATCCTAAATTAGAATGGGGCCTTTTTCTTCAGGGTTTTCTTTTTCTTTTCCTTTTTTTTTTTGTCAACTCCTGTTAGTTGCCTCTAATAATGAGAATGTGTCAATCCCATTCTCTATAGAAGGCAGGGATACATTACATAGTATTAAAGAATTGAGACCTAGAAAAGATTCTAATCTAATTCACCTGGACAAATAGCCCAATTCACTTACTTTACAGGAGATTAAATAGAGATCTAGTGGGAGAAAGTGATTTTAACATAGGTAACAGTTGCAAAGCTGGCTTTTGAACATAAATCTTCTGACTCCAAATTCAATTCCTTTCCCTTTACACCATGAAAATGAAGCAGGCATTGTAGATTGTGCCTTAGATCCTGGCTTCTAGTAATTGTGTCTACTATGTGGCACCTTGGACAGAGCATGGATAGTGCTTGGGGTCAGAAAGATCTGAGTTTGAATCCTGCCTCAGAAACTTTACTAGCTGGGATCCTTGGCAAGACACAACCTCCACATGCTTCAATGTCCTCATCTGCTAAATGAGCACCTACATTCCACATTTATTATGAGGATCAAATGAGATAATATTTGTAAAGTGCTTGGCAAACTTTAAAGCACTATATAAAGCTATTTTTTTCATGCCTCCATTTAAAAAAAATTCTTCCCTATGGTTCAATGATTCATGTTTTCTCCCTCCCCTCATCCCTCCCCCCTCCCAGAGTTGAAAAGCAATTCCACTGGGTTATACAAAAAATATATATATTATCACTTGAGCCCATTTCCATATTATTCATTTTTGAAAAAGAGCAGTCATTTAGAACCAAAACCTTGAATCACATACTCATATAAACAAGTGATAAATCACATATTTTCTTCTGGATTTCCACTCCCACAGTTCTTACTCTAGATGTGGATTGTATTCATAAAGCTATTATGATGATGATGATGATTATGGTATTCTAGGTACTTTAATTGTGGTAGAGACTCAGTCCTCTGCTTTTGTTTCTTAATGAATGGCACTAGAGTCATATGGCTAAATAGAAGGGCCATATGAATCTCCTCCATTTTATCTTTCTTTGTTTCTTTATTTCTTTGTTTTTCCCCTTCCTTTCTTCTCTTCCCTTCTTTCTTATTATTAATTCTAAGACAGAAGACAATAAAGGATATGCAATTAGGGTTAAATGACTTGCCCAGCATCATATAGGTAGGCCAGATTTGAACCCAAGTCCTCTTGACTCCAGGTCTGGCACTCTGTCCACAGTACTACCTAGCTGCCCCACTTCTATCCATTTTTCAAGGTTTTATATGAACTATTTCCATCTAGATTGGTAAGTAGACTCCACCTAAGAAGAGATGCCATTAACATCTTTGTGGTTCACAACAATATGCTGCCGTCAGTGACCATTCTCTAGTCTTTACTGTCAGAGCTCTAGTGCTGACCCTGGTCCACCTGCTCTAGCCCAGCTGTTTTTCCAGCATCATTATGACCTTAATTAAAGCTCCTAGTGATGAGTTCCTTTTATAATCTAACTTTCTACCAAAAAATCATTCTAAGGATCAGGGCTCTTTTTAACTTATTCTCTTCTCATCAGCCCATTTCTTGGGAGCCTCCCAATCACTTTGAGTCATGTAATGGCTAATTAGCCCATGTGCTTTGCTGACTCAAGGCCCTGCCAGACCACACTAGAACATATGAAAGGATGTGGACCAATTGTTTGAAATGGGCAGGGGATGGAAGATGGGGAATGTCAGGAGATCTGGATATGAGTCCTGAGTCTCCTCTCTGGCACTAGCTCACCGTGTAACCTTGAGCAAGTCATTTCCCCTCCTTTGGGCCTCCCTTTCTTCATCTATAGAATAAGGATGATACTTTGGTCTCATAAGGTTATTGGGAAGAAAGCACTAGATAAATGGAAATTTGTAACATAATTATTCTCATCTGTAAATTTGATGCAGCTGTGATATAGTGGGAAAAGATTGTGATATATTGGAAAGAATTTGGAATCAGAGGGTCTGGGTTTGAATCTTGACCCTGCTAGAGACTGGCTATGTGTCTTGGCTCAAGCTACTGTCCCTCTGGTTTATCGATTGAGGATTGTTAGAGTATTGTCTCTCTGAGGTCCCTTGGGAGTTTTGCCTTTTAAAATAGAAAAAGCAGTCATGGTGTAGGCTGATTGATGATGTGTTTTGGGGTAAGAGGATTATTAATAGTGGCATATCGAAACAGTGCTAAAGGCAAGGGACGTTTTACCAATGAGGAATCTGAGGCAGACAATGGTTAAGTAACTTAATGTCTAGGTAATAGATCTACTAAGTGTAATGAGGCTAGATTTGAACTCAGATCTTTCTGATTCCAGGTATAGTACTCTATCTACACCAACTAGCTGCCTCCTCTTCTTTCCAGTTCTATAATCAATGATCCTATAAGGAAGTGAGACTAGATGTTCCCTAAGTCACTTTATAGCTCTAACAACAGAGAAGCAGTCTGGTAGAATGAAAGGAAGGCTTAGATTTGAGGGTTCTGACCCTTGCTAGTCATGTGACCCTGGACAAGTCACTTTCTGTCTCAGAGGCTCAGTTTCTTTATGTGTTAAATGGGGGATACTACTTCCTTGGAAAGGCTATTAGGAGGAAAGCCATTTGGGTAAACTAATGCAAGGGATGATGATGATGATGATGAAGGTGATAATGTTATTCTCATCATATTGTACAGAATCATAGCAGCTCAGTCTACTTCATTTATTACAGGGCTAGGCAATGGGGGTTAAGTGACTTGCCCAGGGTCACACAGCTAGGAAGTGTCTGAGGCCAGATTTGAACCCAGGACCTCCTGTCTCTAGGCCTGACTCTCAATACACTGAGCCATCCATCTGCCCCCTACTCAGTCTACTTCAGCAGAGCTCATCCCCAGGCCTCCCATCCACCCTTTGGTCAGTGAATCATGGACTTTGGAGGGAGAGTGAAACTACTTGCTCCCCTTTACCCAGAACATTCAGCTCAACTTCCCCTTTCAGAAGTATTGAGTCTTGCTAAAGGTCATGTGAACCTGGGAGAAGCTTGGGGGAGGAAGAAGGGGAAGGGGAAAGCCTGAGAACAAGAGCAATCAGAAGTTGGCTTTGTGTACAAAATACACCCGCCTCCAGTCCCCGGTACAAACACGCCAATCTGGGGGTGGTAACTTCACTTAGCCTCAGGTAAGGAAATGAGGTGCCCAAAATAGAAACTGTCACTTTCAAATATTAGTGGGGGGGGGCCCTGGGTGTGAAACACAGGGCTGGCATTTTGCCTTTTAAAATAGAAAAATCCGTCTTTGCGTGGGGTGTTTGACAATGCATTTGGGGTAAGAGGATTATTAATAGGCCAACTTGAAATGGCAGGAGCTTCAATAAGCAACAACGAGGTTGAGTGATTTACTCAGTCATGTCACCCCCCCTTCTTAAAGTGGGTGATCAGATGCCCCTTCAGTCAATTTCAATCATGGGCTTTAGAAGAGGCACCAAAAGGGACGCTACACAGGAATCGTGTGTGGATGGGCTGCCAAATAGCGGTCTTGCCTCCTGGGTCATCTTTACATGATCAAAGCTGACTTAGACCTGGACTCATTCAAGGATTGGGAGGAAGTGGCAAATCAGGAGCCTGGAGAGGAACCAGCAGGTTTCCCACTGGCATAGTCACGTGTCATTCACCTGTCTCTCCTCCACTGTGTCTGGCACAACCTGTCCTGCTGCTCCCAAGCAGCCCGGGGAGAAACTTGGCTTCTTAAGTATTTCTGCCACCTCAGTATTCTTTCTACCAGTTACAAGTCACATCCCAAAAGTATGCAAAGTGTCCCAGACTTGGCTGAAAACCTAGATACACACACACACACACACACACCCCTTGCATCTATATGTATGTATATGTATAACTTGTATATATATTATACACACATATATAAAGCCTTGCATATATATGTAATTTGTATATAAAAATGTGCATGTGTGTATATATATATATATATGTACACACATGGAAAAAGCGAGTCAGAGGGGGGAGGAGAGGAAAGGAAAAGAGAGAGAGAGAGAGAGAGAGAGAGAGAGAGAGAGAGAGAGAGAGAGAGAGAGAGAGAATTGAATAGTTTGTTTTAGAAAGGAAGAGGCAAGGGGGCAGCTGGGTAGCTCAGTGAATTGAGAGCCAGGCCTAAAGATGGGAGGTCCTAGGTTCAAATCTGACTTCAGACATTTCACAGCAGTGTGACCCTGGGCAAGCCTCCTTAACCCCCATTGCCTAGCCCTTACCATTCTTCTGCCTTGGAGCCAATACATGGTATTGACTCCAAGATGGAAGGTAAGAGTTTTTTAAGAAAGAAAGAAAGAAAGAAAGAAAGAAAGAAAGAAAGAAAGAAAGAAAGAAAGAAAG